>NC_081565.1:30032658-30087326 GCF_022355385.1 Mustela nigripes
GACATGAACAGACATTTCTGCAAAGAAGACATCCAGATGGCGAACAGACACATGAAAAAGTGCTCCATATCACTCGGGTCTGATCTTTAAAAAGAAAATAAGAGCCAAAGGTCCTCTAGTTGCTTTATATTCTTGGGGAAACTAATCAGGGAAAGGGAAGGGGAGATTGGAAGGAAAGGGCAGAGGGAAACAAACAAACAAAAATGATGTGAACAGGAAGGAGGAGAAAGGGAGGAAGGAAAGAAGATAGAAAATGAGAAGAGGGAAGAAGGAGGACGAGAGGGAAGGAGATAGGTAGACGAGCAAGACATGGACCCCAAAACACAAAGAGGATAGTAATTATTGAAAGGAATGGAACTAGGAACAGAATCTTGTTCGAGGAAGAAAGGTCGCTAATAACAACTTTAAATACTAGAAGGGGGTCCTGTAAAAGAGAAAATACTTCTAGCTTGTACGGCTACAGAGGGCTGAGAGTTGTTAGGTTTGAGGGACCAGATAAATAGAAGGTATTTAAGGAGATGGTTGTTGGAGTTTTCAAACCATTGGAACTACTCAAAAGGGTATTGAGTCGGCATATCATGAGCTTCCAGTGACTGAAAAAGTTCCTGAGTTGTCTGCTCAAGCCTTAGGACTGTTGAATGAACTTCTGCCTGGTATGGGGATTGGCCCAGAAGATCTCCTGATCCTTACCATAACTATTCCACTGTAGACATCCCCTCCAGCTTCCTGGGCTCATGTGTTTTTGATGAGTTGCCCTAGCTAGCACAGTGGAAAGTGGAGGAAAGGAAGAAGGGATAGAAAGGGGGGAGGGGGGAACGACAGGATAAAAGGAAACTAATTCATTTATTTCTCATTCTTTTTTTTTAAAATTCAACAACTACTTACTTGTGGTCAAATTAGATAGTTCTGTTCTCATGGAACTTACCATCTATTAGCAAGACAAATATTAATTAATGTCCCCTTTAATGAATGCATAAATGCCAACTGAGATAATGACCCTAAGACAAGTGTTTCTGAAAAATATATAACAAGAGAGCTTGACTGGGAAAGGGGATAGGGTGTGTCTTAGTCACCTCAGGCTGCCATAATAAAGTACCATAGACTAGGTGGCTCAAACTACAGAATTTATTTCTCACCATCCTGGAGGCTGGGAAGTCCAAGATCAAAGTACCGGCCAATTCACTGTCTGGTAGAGCCCTCTTCCTAGTTGCAGATGGCTGCTTTCTCTGTCTTCACATGGAGAAAGAGATTGAGGGCTCTGATCTCTTCCGCTTCCTATAAGGTCACTAAATGCCATCATGAGGCTCCACCCTCATAAACTCACCCAAACCTAATTACCTCCCAAAGTCCCAATCTTCATGTATCATCACATTATAGTTTAGGGCTTCAACACAGGAACTTTGCAGCAGTGGAGTGGGGGTAGAATGGGGTTGGGTGGTGGATGACACAGTCTTTCATCCCATAACGGGGAGAGCCAAGGAAAGTTTCCTGAAAGAAGTGAGCCCTGGGGGTTGCCTCGGTGGCTCAGTCAGTTAAGCATCTGCCTTCAGCTCAGGTCATGGTCCCAGGGTCCTGGGTTTGAGCCCCCACACTGGGCTTTCTACTCAATGGAGAGCCTGCTTCTCCCTCTCCCTCTGCTTCCCACTCTCCCTGCTTGTGTTCTCTCTCCCTCTTTCTCTCAGTCAAATAAATAAATAAAATCTTTAAAAAAAAAAAAAGAAGAAGAAGAAGAAGAAGAAGACGTGAATTCTGAGCTGAGATCTGAAGGATAGGTATGAGTATGAGCACAGAAATTCATTCCAGAGAGGGGGTACAACATGGACAATGCTCCTAGAGCATGAGGGAAAAGGGGCTCTTGGCAGCACTGTGAGGCCAGTGTGTCCAGAGCACGAGGAGAAAAGTGACACAGAGGGAGGGGGAAACTCAAGAGTAAGCAGGGTTGTACCAAGCTGGGCCACTTTATTTGATAAAGGGTTTCAACTGTAAAGATCCTCTTATTCAACAAATTTATACTGAGAATTTACTCAAGCACCAGCTAGGCACCAAAAATATACCATGGATGGTAAGGAAGACAGACAGGACTCTTGGTGTTCATGGAATTTAGAGTCAAGAGAATTAGAAAAACAGTTAAACAAATCACAGTGCAAAATACTAAGTGCTAACGTAGGGACAGAGGGACATCTAACATTCTAGAGGATGGAGATCAGCAAAGTCTTCCAAAAGAAAGTGACATTTAAAGTGAGACCTGAAAGAGAAGTAAACTCTAGCTAACATTGAAACAAAGCACATTCTAGTTTTAAGGAGCAGGTATGCAGGCCCACAGGTAAGAGAGAGTACCCTGTGTTGAAGGAGGATGAAAGAAGTTTGGAAGTGGTTTAGAATATCGTACACCCTGCATTATGTGTTGAGTTGTGCCCTCTACAAAAAAAAAGGTAAGTTGAGGTCTTAACCCCCAGTTCCTCAGAATGTGATCTTATCTAGTAACAGGGTCTTTGCAGATTTCACCAAGTTAATATGAAGGCATTAGGATGGGCTCTAATCCAATGACTGGTGTCCTTATGAAAAGAGGAAGTCTGCACACAGACATACAGGAAGACTATGGGAGAACGCCATGTACGGACTGGAATTAGGCAGGTACAAACGAAGGAATGTCTTGGGGTACTAGAAGCCAAAAGAGTCAAGGAAGGATCCTTCTTCTACAGGTTTCAGAGGGAGCATGGCCCTGCCAACACCCTGATTAGCCTCCAGACTGTGATGATACATTTCTCTTGTTCTAAAAAAAGTTTCTTGTACTTAATTATAGTATCTCTAGCAAACTAATACATTTGCAACAACCTTCTCCAAGGGAACTTTAGAAATATGTATCAAATACCTTAAAAATACTGATTTTTGACTCAGTTGCTAGTAATTTTACAAATAAAATAACAAGAGACTGTTTAAACAGGAAAGTTCATTGCAATAGACATTAATAAGGGAAAATTAGTGACAAATTAATCAAAAATAAGAATTTAGCTGACTAAAGCATGGGTTTATAACATGGAATAGGAGGCCATGGATTAAACATTATTAAAGTGATCTTTTAGAAGGAAACTAATGATGTGGAAATAATGTTCACATTACATTTGGTACAATACTATTCCAACTTGGTACTTCATGTGTATAAATGATCTTGGCAAGGATTAGAGGACAGTGAAGGGGAGCAGACTTTTTCACCCTGATATGTGCCTTCTCCACATGAGGATTATTTTAGACTGGTTATTTTTAAGAAATAGCTGGGAAAATTAAGAAAACTGAGTAGAAGTTACCCTTTCGGAAGACACTCTTCCATCTATAAGGAAAATTCCCATTTGTAAGGACATGTCCCTCTCTGTACCAGGAAGAGCAGGATGACTAAGTCTCTGGAAACTCTTCTCAATGGAAAAGACAATGACTTTGATCTGCATAGCAACCTCCCTTGTTTAGTGTGCTTTTCCTGGTAACCTCCCATTAGCAGGCTTTCCTCCAGCCCAACAGTTTTCTTTTGTCATTAGCTGAAGATGGTATTTAAGGTGGTGGTTTGGACCATTTCAGGGAGTTACTCAGTTTTCCTGGGTTATCATTCACTCAATTTCCGTTTGCTTTCTTTACTGCTAATCTGTCTTGTGTTATGGGGTAGGAGGATGGGGAGACTCAGCCAACAACTTAGAAAAGTAGAGAGAAAATATTCTTCCTCCCCTACAGGAACATTGGTGATTTTTGTTTTCATTTTAATGTTTGTTTTTCTGATTATTGTGCAGTAAATATAATCATGAAAATACTAACTTTCAAAAATATATATATATATATATTTAAGTTAACTTCATTAATAACAATTTGGTTAGTAATAATATTCCTTCTATCTGTCTTTCAGCTCCATGACTTACTATGTGTTCTTGGGCAAGTCCCTTGACTTTTTAAGCCTCTATAAAATGATCTATAAAATAGGACTAAGAATTTTCTGAGGGCACTTGTTTTGATGAGCACTAGGTGCAATGAATCAATGAATTTTACTCCTGAACCAATAATGCACTGTATGTTATCTAATAAGAACTTAAATAAAACTTTAAAAAAAAAAAAAACCTTTCTCATTTGGGTGTTGTGAGGATTGAAGAGATCTTTTGATATCATACATATTAGCACAATGCTTGCCAAATACTAAACAGTCAATGAAAGTTACATGTTTGTCTCTTAAGATTAGTGTATGAGGAATCAGAGATCCAGGCCAGCTTGCTAGGAAAGGCAGATCCCTGTGGGTTTTACATGTTCACCATTTGGAATTACTGTAAGGTGTCAAAATATTTATTTAATTATCTGAGTGCTAACATTCAGGGATCAGTGATCCAGCACAGCAAATTCGAGCAGCTCTTTTGTGTTCCTACTATGATTTTCTATAAAAGTTATAATTTCAGTATAAAGAAATTCCTAGAGAAGGAATAATAAAAGGCTAAGCAGGTTAAAATTATTTGATTACAGTAAGATAAATGACAGCAGAAATATCATTGCAACCATTTCCTATTGTAACCCCGGCTTTAATTTTCTCAAAGCATTTTACAGGGTGAGTGCAATGCAAAATGTCTTCTTTTCATATAGAGCTCAATGATGGTAAATTGCATTGCTGATTACTTAAGATGGTCTGATACAATCATTGTGAAAATTAGCAGTCGTTCAATGTTTTAGACCAAAATGCGATGTTTTAATAAAAAGGGGGAAGAGGGATAAAACACAAGAAGTGGATATTTGGGTTACTTTCACTTCTACTCTATCCTTCTGCTCATTTCACTTGCCTAAACTGTGGCCTGACTCCTGCAAGTAGAGAGCAGACAGTAATTTCACAAGCAAATAAACACTTTATTGGTCCTCAAAGTCATCTTCTTGAACTGGCTGCACATGGTATTCTAGCACAAAGTCTTTGAAGTTCCTTGCTGTCCCTAAAGTCTCTCAGTTCCTTCCATGGGGATTGGGATGGTAGAATAGAAGGTAGAGGAAACTTGGATGTTTCTACTCTCATTCCAAATTTTATTAGTAAGGGTCCTCTTCTAATTTTTCCTTGAAAAAGCCTAAGCATTTTATTCATTCAGGGTTGACAAAGCCTCTGCCATGCACTGTTCTCTCTTCTTAGTGCTGGCATTTCAGAGAGACAGAGATGAATCAGACACATGTTATTGATGATTCAAATTCCAGATTACAGGAGTGACAAGTTATTTCATTTATGGAAGAACCATTTGCCTCAAAGAACAATAACTAGATAGTTCTGATGAAAATAGTATCAAATGGTTACTCTCACCTTCAGAATAGATCAGAGTCACTGTTTTGGAACATTGAATGAGTTAATTTTCTCCTCCCCACTTCCCAGATAATCTAGTATGTAAGACCGGAGAGAATTATTTACATAAAATGTATTGACACTCCACATGAATATAAATATGGTTTACTGTTCGTTATACCACATTTTCTCAAAACAAAAAACAATTCAGTCCAACCCAGTCTAAGTTGATTTAAGAGGGCCACTGAAGTGAGACAAGGGTAACAAAGCCAGAGTAAATAAAAAGTGAAACCTGGATTAAAACAAATACATATTCTAAATTTACAAGCAGCACTTCTTTCGATAGAAATAGATGTGACTTTTTAATCTTTTTCTTTCTTTCTCATGGTTTCTATGGTTATTGGACCTCCTGACTTACATGTATGGAGACTTTTGGTAGGAAAATGGACACAAGAATGAGAAAAGACTAGCAGAATGAATAAACACAGAATAGGCATATTAAAACACCTTCGCAAACAACTTCCTGTTCTCAAATGAAAGAAGTATCAGTGAAACCTTATAGTTTATAGGTATTACTTGTCATCATAAATAATAAGAACCTATTCTTGAATGGCTTTTGATTTGAGGAAGCCCTATTTCTCATGAGATAATATTTAGATGAGTCACCAAATCTCCTTTACACTATAGGTTAGACTTTTTTGAGATGCTAAGTAGTCCAAGAAAAAGTATAGTACTCTGATTGTGGTTTTGTGGCTATTGGCCTTGTGTGTGTGACTCTGAACAAAGAGTATGAGGGCTAACCACACACTTCTGTTCTACTCTGTAACTCAACCTTTAGATAACAGCAGCAAACCCTGAATCAGAGTCTAAGATTTCTGTAAGAGACAGTGTGGCTGACAGGCTGATGCATGGCCCAGATCACCCTTCAAGGGGTGGGTTTATTGCCCAAGGGATCTGCAGGCAATCTTCAGTTGTAAGCATCTCTAGGGTTGTTTTAGCTATAGAAAGCTACCTGGCTCTGAGGTTTACCTTTCATGAAGTAGCCCACATCTGGATACTGACCAAGATAGGGCAAAAAGGCCTGGCTATTTTGACCTGCCATAGGATGACTTGATGAGACATACCTGTCTAAGAATAAGACTTTGTCAGATATATATGGCAGTCTGACTTTCTCCTCTGCCCAATCTTGCTTTCTCTCAACACTTTCGTAGGTGTTGATCCCTAATAAACATCTTATACCTCAAATTCTATCTTTTTAAATTGAAATATAGTTGATCCACAATATTATATTCACTTCAGGTGTATAACATAGTGATCCAGCAATTAGATACATTACAAAATGTTCACCATAATAAATGTAATTACCATCTGTCACCATAAAAAGTTATTACAATATTATTGGCTATATTTGCTATTCTGTACTTTTCGTACCCAAGACTTACTTATTTTACAATTAGAAATTTGTACCTCATAATCCTCTTCACCTATTTCACCCACTGGCCTGCCCTACAACCCTTTGGCAACCACCCAAAACCATAAAACAGAAATTGACTCATAAATACAGGGAACAATTTGGTGGCTCCCAATCTTTCTTAATGTCTGTTTCCAGAGAACCTAAGTGATGACATAGGTTGAGTAAGTAAAAGTAAATATTTTCAGATAGCAAGAAAGCTCTAATAAAAAAGTAAACAAATTAATATATCATATTAATTGATTAAAACACAAAAGCTACATGATCAGAGTTTCCAAAAAACCAACCGTTTCATAATAAACACACTCAAGAAAACAGAAATAGAAATGAATTTCCTCAACTCAATCACTGAGTGACATCATATTCAATGGTGACAAAGTTTTCTCCCTTAGATCAGGAACAAGACAAAGATGTCTAGTCTAACTGCTTTTATTTAACATTGTATTGGAAGGTTCTAGCCAGGATAATTAGAAAAGAAAATGAAGGGGCGCCTGGGTGGCTCAGTCAGTTGAGCATCTGAATCTTGATTTCAGCTCAGGTGTGATCTCTGGATGGTGAGATAGAGCCCCCAGTCTGACTGTGCTCTCAGCAGGGAGTCTGCTGGAGATTTTCTCTCTCCCTCTCCCTCTGCCCCCTGCTCACACACACTCTTTCTCTCTCTCAAATAAATAAATAAATCTGAAAAAAAGAAAAAAGAAAAGAAAATGAAATAAAGGCACTGAAGTTAGAAAGGAGTAAAACTCTATGGGCAGATGACAGGGTCTTGTACACAGAAAATCCTAAGGGATCCACAAAAATACTATCATAACTACTAATCAATAAATTCAACAAGGTTGCAGAGTACAAGAGCAATATACAAAAATATACTGTTTCTATATATTAGAAATGAACTATCCAAAATTATAATTAAGAAAACAATTCAATTTTCAGTAGAATCAATAATATATTTAAGAATAAATTTAAGGGGCACATGGGTGGCTCAGTCTTTAAGTGTCCTACTCTTGATTTTAGTTCAAGTCATGATCTCAGGGTTGTGAAATCGAGCCCCATGTTGGGTTCTTCAGTTGGGTTCTGAAGTCTGCTTAAGATTCTTTCTTCCTCTCCCTTTGCCCCTCCCCCTACTTGTGCATGCACTTTCTGTAAAATAAATATTTTTTTAAAAAGAATAAATTTAACAAAATAAGTGAGAAATTTATAATCTGGAAACTAAAAAAAAATTATTGAAAGAAATTAAGGAAGACCTAAATGAATGGAAAGATATTCCCATATTTATCAACCATATTTATCAATCATCTTGTTAAGATGGCAATACTCCCCAAACTGATTTAATGCAGTCTTTATCAAATACTATCAAAATTTAATCACTAAGCAAAATAATTCAATGCAATCACTCCCAAAATCCCAGGTGGCTTCTTCACAGAAATGTACAAGCTGATCTTAAGATTCAAATAAAAAATGTAAAGGACACAGAGAATTATCCAAAGCAATCTTCAAAAAGGAAAAAAAATATGTTGGAGGATACACAGACTTCCTGATTTTAAAACTTACTACAAAGATACAGAAATCAAGATAGCATGGTAATGGCATAAGGATGAACCCATAGATCAGAAGAATAAAATGAAGAGTCCAGATAATAAGCCCTTACATTTATGGTCAGTTGATTGTGAACAAGAGTGCTAAGACTGTTCAATGAAAACAGAATAGTGTTTTCAACAAATGGTGCTGGGGCAACTCAAAATCCACACACAAAGACTAGTTAGTGCCCTTCTTCACATAATACCAAAAATTAATTAATTCATGAAGATGAATCATAGACCTAAATGCAAGAGATAAATTTCTAAAACTTTTTAGAAGAGAATATGGAGTATTCTTCATCTTCATGATCTTGGATTTGGCAATCTTTTCTTAGATAAAACACCAAAAACACAAGCATCAGAAGAAAAAATAAATTGGGCACCTCCAAAATGATAAGATTGTCCTTTCAAGAATGAGAAAATGAAAAGACAACTCAGTGAATGGGAGAAAATATTTATAAATCATGTAACTTACAAGGAACTTGTGCTTAGAGCATATAAAAACATTTAATAAAAATACTACTTAATTTAAAAACAGACAAATGATCTGAATAGATATCATCACAAAAAAGATAAACAAATGGCCAATAAGCACAAGAAAAGATACAAAATGTTATTAGCCATTAAGGAAATGCCAATTACAACCCAAATAAGATACACCTTCATAACCATTAGATGCCTACAGTCACAAAACATTTAATAAAACAAGTATTAGTGAGGAGACGGAGAAATTGGAATCTTCCTACTTTGCTACTGGAAATGTAAAGTGGTGTGACTTCTTTGGAAAACACATTGAAGGTTCCTCAAAAGGTTGAATAAAAAGTTTCCATGTGACCCAACAATCCCATTCCTCGGTATATATGCAAAAGAAATGAAATCATATTTACACAAAAAATGTTCATAGCACCATTATTCATAATAGCCAAAAAACTAAAAATAATCCAAACGTCCATCACTCAGTGAATGGAAAAATAAAATGTGGTATATCCACATAATGCCTATTATTGGGCAATAAAGAGAAATGAAGTATTCATATATCTACAATATAAATGGTCCTTGAAGACATTTTCCTAAGTGAAAGCCAGTCACACAAGACACATATTATAGGATGTTATTTGTGTGAAATGACCAGAATAGGCAATTCGAAAGAGAACCAGATCAGAGCTTACCAGGGCTGAGTGGGACAATTGGGGAAAACACAAGAAGTAACTGCTCAAGGGGACATGGATTCTTTTGGGGTTGGTGATAATGTTCTACGATATATTGTGATGGCTGCACAACTCTGTGAATACACTGAAAGTCACTTTTTATATACTTTATACGTCTGGCATCTGAATTATATCACAATGTAGCTGTTTTTGTTTGTTTTTTAAACAGAGCTGGTTCTGTAAAGCATGGAATATGTTCACAAAATATGTGTAGGATGCATTATATGTTCCCAGACACCAAGAAAAGTAGTGATACTTTCAGAGTTCATATCCAGATTAAGATGGACCAGGGGAGTTATCCTGGTCCACCTATAGTAAGAGAAGAGGATCCTAAGAGACCAGAGTAAGTCCTAAGGGCAATCTAAAGGAGTGAGTCCACTTTACATATTGTCCCAGTACCCCAGTATCACTTCCTCCTTCTGAAAAGTAGTCCCAGCACCCCCTCCTTTAAGAGTCCTGTCTTTGATCTACGGCAGCATATCAGAATCCCATTCCATGCAGCTTTCTGGCAAAGGTTCATTATTTATGGTTTTGGTGTCACTTCCAACAGGAATTGAAGTCTCCTTTTGTCTTCTCATTTTGACCCCAACTGTTTGGTTTTGAGTACACATGCCTCTCTATTTAGGTTTAGAGACATGGATGGCTCCATATGGCCCTCTGCTTTGTGGGCGGATCCCATCCTCTCCTCTGTCTCCCATCTTCTTAACTGGACTCATAGACAGCCCTGGGAATTAATCAAGCCATTTTACAAGTGGCAGAAATGCAATTTAAGCTAGTTTGGCTGAAATAAAAGAGAAAGAGAAATATCCTAAAAGGATATTCTAGAGTATCATTTTCCGTTACTGAAGAAATAGTTGAAGAGCTACTGTAGGAAAGGTACTGTTGAGCCTTAACAACAACTGGGACTGGGGCTATGAATGCCATTTAGACTTTTGCTCACCCCATCTCTTATCTCTGCTTCTCCCCATGAGCCTATTCCATTCTCACTTACAGGGGCTTCCTTCAAAGCAGGAGTTGATGGCCATTGCAAGTTCCTAAGTCTCCATATCAAGGTTTCCATATCCCAGAAGTAAAGATCCTACATTTTTATTTAAATATGAAAAATCACAGAGAAAACATCTTATTGGCCAAGAAATCAGAATACCTAATCTGCATGAAATGCAGAGTAATTCCAGACCTAATCTAGCCCAGAGAGTTCTGCCTTTGTGGTAGGGATTCTTGGTGTTAATGCTGTATAATCAGACCATCTTAGATAGGATATGTCTTCTCCATTGGGCCCTCACCCTCTCATGCTCACTGATGTTGTGCTTCATGGCTGTCCCTGAAGGTATCTGAGTTTGTAGCCCAATCCAGACTGAATTTCTTAAAGACAGACAGCTGGCCATTTTCATTTCCCTGCATTATCTAGTCCAATACCTGCATGCAGTGTTTCAAAGAAATCCTTGAGTCAAAAATTGAATTGTAAGAAGGCCAAAGGAGCCTTGTAGAGTGAACTGCCTTATCCTGCATTAGAAAAAAAATAAATAACTCCCTCTGAACCTCGGATTTTCCACTTTTTTCTTTACTAATAAAAGTCATATGCTTTACTTACTGCCCTTTAAACTGGGTATAGTAATGACACTAACCTAACAGATTACTATGTTGATTAAATAAAGCAAATAGAACACTTGGCACAGAGTGACAGTCAATAAAATAAGTCACCATTGTCATCGTCATCATTGCCACTCTGTTTTCACTCTTCATACACCCCAACCACATGGGATCTAGTGCCATATAACAAATTTTAGTCCTCTGTCCCATTGGGAAGAATTGTCACCATGTGCCTTGCTGGGCACAGCATCCCCAACCCATCCAGATCCTAGGATTTAGAAAAGAGGATAGGCCCCAAATAGTAGGTCCCAAAGGGATAGCACAAATTGTTTGTTCCTCCAAGAAGTGGGACCACCTGAACATTTCTCATAGATTTTTCCCTATTTAAGCAGCTTCTGGTCTGACCACACATGAAGCCGTGAGTCAAAATCTCCTCATGGACAAAGCTTAGCATGGGCTCCATTATTCAGACTGTAGAGAACCCCTTTAAAGCCATCCAGTCAAGGCAGACACAATTTATCTTCTATGCTCCTCAGTTATTAGATCTACAGATTGGAGGACATTAAAACTGCATCCTCCTTACAAACAAACTATAAAGATTAATTAGGCATCATCAGCCAAATGGAATTCTCTTGAGATACACACATAAATATATTCACTCTTATTACAAGGCTTAGAGATATCCTTTCTTTGTTATTTAAGATAATGTATCTGACCATTAATAAGTAAACAGATGAAAGAATAGATCTTTGTATTCAACATGGCATTCCTCAATCAAACTTTCTCCTTTTAAGTAGATAATGGAACCTGTCGGGAAGAGTATGTATGGTGGGAAATCACCTGTCTTAAGGGGCACTCCTTTATAGCTGATGCAGTTTTCAATACCATTTTGATTCAATCTTTTATTAAAGATCTACCTACTCAATTGAGTAGGCAATTGATTTTTGTTAGTCCCTGGAGGAAATGCTTATAGGAGGCTTCATTGCATCTATTTGAAGAGGTTCTGCTCCTTTATGAAATACACTTGATTTGACACATAGGAAAAAGAAAAGGCTTCATTTACTAAGTGTTAATTCTCTTCACTGCCGATTGTGCATTACCTTTTTTGTTTGTTTGTTTTAAATCCCAGAAACCCAGTTGTGAATCACCGATCCTTTAAATCCTGTTTATTTTCTTAGCTTAACTTTTTTTCTTTTTTTTAAATACTCTCTCCAGGTTTAAAAAATGTTATCAGCTAGAAGGTATGAAAATTCTGATAATTTTCCTTGTCCTTATTACTTTCTCCAACTATTCTTCTGAATATTGGGACATTTTAAAATAGTTTAATTAGGGTGTCTGAGTAGCTCAGTCAGTTAAGCAGCTGCGTTTGGCTCAGGTCATGATCCCAGGGTCTTGGAACTGAGCCCTGCATTGGGCTCCCTGCTCAGTGCGGAGCCTGATTCTCCCTCTGCCTCTCCCCCTGTTCATACTTGTGCTTGCTCTCTGTCTCTCTCTCACGCAAAAATAAATAAAATCTTTAAAAAATAAATAAATAAAATAGTTTAGTTTAAAACAATACGTTTCGGGACGCCTGGGTGGCTCGTTGGTTAGGCGGCTGCCTTCGGCTCAGGTCATGATCCCAGCGTCCTGGGATCGAGTCCCACATCGGGCTCTTTGCTCAGCGGGGAGCCTGCTTCTCCCTCTGCCTCTGCCTGCCATTCTGTCTGCCTGTGCTCGCTCTCTCCCCTTCTCTCTCTCTGATAAATTAAAAAAAAAAACAAACAAAAAAATCCAATACGTTTCATGCTTTCTATTGTTCTGTTGGAATTTTCTCCACAGTATCAATGTTCACTGCCGGTTGAGTCTGCAGACCAGTTGAGATTAGATACAGATAAGGAAGACATGCTCTTGTGAATGAGACTAACAGCTATACCTATCAAGGAGGTCTGGCATGTAATACAAGAAATTCTAGGGAGAACTAGTACAAATTCCATCATTTTCTAGTCTGTACCTTGGGACCAAGTTTATACAGATATTCCACCAAATCCTACAGGAGAAGCAGGCTGGGCTCACTCATCTTTGCTCACACCCAAAGCACTTCTCTAGTGCCTCCTGCCTCCTTTTCGCTATGCCAACAATCCTGCTGTTTGAATAATAATAACTCCACTACCAGTCACAGTGATGACAGTAGCTGCCCCACATTGATATGTCCTGGGCAGTTTCCTTTTATTTGTTCATTTCAGCTTTACCACAATCCTTAGAGAAGCACAAACAGCATTCCCAGTCTACAAATAAGGAGTCTGAAATTTAAAGAGTTTCATAGTTTGATCAAAATCGCTCAAACGCATTTGGCCCCAGGCCTGTCTTCCTCCAAAACGCATGCTCTGTAGTCCTGTGCCACATTGCCTCTAGTGGGATTTGAAAACCCTGGCCAAATAAGTAAGCATTTTAATTTTTATTCTTTTAAAGATTTTATTTATTTATTTGGTAAAGAGAGAGGGAACACAAGCAGAGGGAGTGAGAGAGGGAGAAGCAGGCTTCCTGCTGAGCAGAGAGCCCAATGCAGGGCTCCATGCAGGGCTCCATGCAGGGCTCCATGCAGGGCTCGATCCCAAGACCCTGGGATCATGACCTGCGCCGAAGGCAGATGCTTAACAACTGAGCCACCCAGGCACCCCAAGTAAGTTATGTCTGTGAGACCTAACTGTCACAATACTTTGCAATATTTAAATATAATAGCAGAAAGAAAGTAACCTTGAAGCAACTTAGAAAACCCTTTAGTAGCACATAAAAAGTTCCCTGTTTGACCTTCCCAAGTAAAACATTTTACTACCTTTGAGTTTGTGTGTTGTTTCTAAATCTCTTCAAAGATCCATCAATACTCCAGACTTGATTCTCTCTTAGAAGTGGCTATTAAGCTCTTTTCAATGGCTCCCATTTTGTACTTGGTACACTGTATGTATACATTTTGTACCGTAGGCAGAGTGTGGCACCCGTTTGACAAGGCTGCATATGTGGAAGGAAGAAACTGCCTGTTTGTTGTTGATGATGATGATGAAGACGATGAAGAAATAAGTGTGCTGTCTTTCCAAATCAAAACCCCAAAAGGCAAGGAAGGGGTGTCCAGGCTTCGGGTGCAGAAAAGTCAACGCCAATTTTATTTCCTTGAGTTTGATTTTGCAGTTAACCATAAATCCAACCCGATTTCCTGGCACAGCAAGGACAGCGCTCTCCTGGCAGCACCCGCCTCAGGATAGGAGGGAGCAGACGCACAATTAAAGGAAGCTCATGGGTGAACCACACTAAAAGAATCGTAATCCCCTCCTTGAAAAAAACAAAAGCTTTCTTGCTCACCCCAACACCCCAGCCCTCAACATAAGAAAGAAAAAAGCCACCAAAACAAAACAAAACAAAACAAAAAAACCCCACCACAACAAAAAACACCTCCAGATGAAATTATGTTGCAACTAGACATGACAAATAACAGAAGAAAAATAGAAGGGAGAGCAGGTAAACATAAGGACTCTGTAGAAGCAGAGGAGTAATCAGCTGCCACTTCTCTGACAAGAAATTGGAAGGTATACTAGTAATGGGTAGGTGGTTACGTGCTCAGTGTTTTTCATAGCAGCTGCTGGACCCCCCTCCATCCCTCCAACACCCTCACGGAGTCACTGCCCATCTGCCAGCACTAGTCCCACCCCTCTCGGAAATGATGCCCAGGCCCTAATTGGATATGAGGGACTTGATCTTGGGGACAACTCTGCAATATGCAAACAGCCATCAATGAGCATTGCATTTGCTTAAAACTTCAGATATTTCTTAATCCAGACAAAGAGAAGAGTGTCCCTGCTCCTGTGCTAATTGCCGCGCCTCACTTAAAAGGCAACGCCAGCCAAGTTAAAATCCCTGCCTCTGCTCTAAGCTCTTTGTCAGTTCAGCTACTCACAAGCTTCAGCGGATTCCCCTGATAACGCACTTCAACATCCCACAGTCAGGAGATTTCTGCCATTACCTAATCTCCATTCCTCTTTCTTAAATTTAAATACATCCTGCTCATCTTATCTTACACAGAAATAGAATTGGACCATGTCCATACGTTAACACAGAGGGGAAAAAATTAAATCAAAACTTACTGTAGCTATTTCTGCTTTCTAATGGGGAAGCATAGGGATAGAGATGCCATGATTCATAAAACTCTCCATTCCTTCCAACCCAATTCAGAGACTAGAGGGGAGGAAATAAGTTCGAAAGCACTTCTGATTTCAAAGGGTGAATTAAACACATGCATTTAATCCTGTTCTCTCTCAAACCCCATTAAATTTCAAGTAAGCTATTTTTTTTTTTATTGCATGAACTTACAGGCCAAAATGGGAGGGGAAGACAATGAACCAAAAGGTTGCGGGCTAGAAAGTAGATAGATGGGTGGTGAGTAACTTTGTAGGCTCAGAAGGCAAACTTCTAAACCAGCAGCAGGGAAAGGCAAGAAGCAATCTGCTTTATGTTGCAGAACTCCCAGCAGGCTCAAAAATCAATGGCACCAAATACTTCTAGAAGGGGTAGAGAAGATGCAGCTCACAATTGCAAGATCTGTAGAAGGAATGCTTAAGAAGCAGTTGGCTCCCACAAAGTCTTTCCCCCTTATTCTTGCTCCATCTTGGCAGGAGCTTGGAGCTTTATTCTGGGGAAAGGAAACAGAGGATCTCTGAACTGGGAGACACCAGGCACAGTTGTGAGGTGGGCCCCACACCGAGAAAAAGGTAATTATAGAGCATTTATAGACTGAATGTTCCGACCTCAGCTCTTTTCTACATCCATTCAGCTTCCAGAAGTTGGCAGTCAAGCAGACAGTTAGAAGAGTCTTATCTGGGGACTGTAAACAAAAAGAAAATTCTAAGGATATTGATGCCATAAGTTTCCCAAGAACAGAATCCATCCAATCACCCTACAGAGAAGACCAGAGTCAACAAACCTCTAGTACCCAGAGATTTCAAATTGTGTCACATTAAAAAAATTTTTTTGAGCAACGAGATAGAGAAAACAGAGAAGGAACCGTCCTTAAAATAATTAGAGAAAATTTCCTATATGTGAACCATGAATCTCAGATTTCAAGTCTGACCAGCATGATCGTTTGACAAAATGGGTAAAAATAAACCCACACCAAGGCATTTCACAGGGAAATCTCAGAATCCTAGGGAGAAAGGAAAGCTGCAAGAGACTTCCAGAGTGGGGAGAATGCTTTCACACAAAGAATGAAGAATCTGAATGGCACTGGAAATGAAAAGACAATGGAACAATGCCTTAAATATGTTAAGGAAAATGTGGTTTTTAAGCTGAAGGGCTTTATATTTCCAAATATCATTATTTAATGTGAGAATAAAAGAAAGATAATTTCAGACATGAAAATTCTAAAAAAAAAAATTCTAAAAAAATTAACCTTACCTCTCATGCACCATTTCTTGGGAAATGAAGGATGTGCTCCAGCAAAACAAAGGAGCAAAGCTAGAGAGAGAAGAACTTGATCAAAGTCACTCACACACGTGGTCCCTGGTGTGTCTCACTCTCATACTCTTTACTCTTGTGAACACTGCCTCTAGAAACACAGGATTAGAAAGCCGTGGCCAAAATAAGGACTGTATGCATTGTATCAGTGCTGTCCTTTCAAATTCAACTCCCCACCCACAAAAGCAAGGAGTGGCCAAACTTCAAGTCTCCTGAAATTCGGGAAACAGAAGATCTTACAAAGGAAACAGAGAAGAGAATACTCAGGATGAGAATGAGCAATGACAGTGGGATAAAATATCTGCCTACACGGTCACCAGACCAGACTGCAATAGGTCACAAGACTTTAGATTTTACAAGAGCATAAGATGTAAAGCTTGCTGAATGAGAAAGTACTGAGAGGAAATTTACTCCAAAGCACATAAAGTGGATGTGTTTGAGGAAGCAGAAGTGGCAGGCATCCTGTTGGAGTCCCACGGAGAACAGGGGCACAGGCAGGAATAGAAAGAGTAGGTCTGTCTCACAATGTAAGATCTGGAGAAGCAGAGGCAGCACTTCCTTGGGCTTCATCTTTCTGTGGCACCAGCAGGGTGTGCATGATTTCCCTCTTCAATGCCTTAGCATTAGCCTACTGGGATTTTGGCACAGAGGTAGAGGACATACAACAAAAGGCAGCACTTCTAGTAAGGGGAGGTGCTGTAAGTATACCTGTGGTAGTTAAGGCACAAATAACATACCCTCATTTAACCTTACTAGGCATATTACAGGAAGTGAAGGAAGTGGAGAAGAAGCAAAGGGAAAATGGCAGATAATAAGGGGTGGTTGAGAAGATCTGTTCTAGAACACTCTAGTATCATCCCTTGGAGACTCCATAAATATCCAGAAGAATTTTATGGTAGGAAGGTAAGTTCCCAGTCTAGGAAGCACATTTTACACACACACACACACACACACACACACACACACACACCCTTCCAAATTTGGGCTGATATTCAGATTAAAATGGACAACTAACTTATTAATTTATAACTGTCCTAATTACATTTCATTGCTAAAGTCAATTGTTTGTTTCAATTAGAAAATCTGCCTCACTTAAGACATTAGTACCCAAAACCAATTGATAATGGGTTTGCATTTCCACAAGTGTGTTTGAATTTCAGTTATCTGACATGGCACAGTAGGGAATTACTATTTGCATTTTCAGGTACTGACATCTGGAATTCAGGCATGAGATTGAACACAATTATTCCTCACAATAAAAGTAAACAGAGCTCGGCATGAATCTGCTAATTGTTCTTTCCTACTGAGCTATAATTTTTACTCAGCATACATACATAAAAGACGAAGTGCCAATCTGTCCAGTCTTCTCACAAAGGCCAAAGTTACCTTCTCGACCTCTAAATCACATTTTTTCACTTTTCTGCTTACAACTCTCCAGTGAAGACTAAGACTCAAATTCCCTATCATGGCAAACAAGTCTATATGTAGCTCAGTGGGTCTCGAGGCACACATCACTGAGAGGGCTGGTTAAAATTTAGACTGCCAGGCCACTCTCCTGAGCCTCTGATTCAGTGGGTCTGGGATGGGGCCCGAGAATGTACATCATTTGCATATACCCTAGGGATGCTGCTGCTGCCTCTGCTGGTCTAGGGACCCCTCTTGGAGAACTCCTACTCTTCCTGCTCAGGCCCCTATCAAATCTCTACCTTCATACCCTAATACTTACCTTCTTACTCAATATACTTAACCTCACTGGCCACCTTTCTGACCCTCCGTGCCTCATGCTTGCTCCAAGTCAGGCTTTGCATTTATGGTTCCCTCTGCCTAAATCTGTTCTCCCCTTGATCTTCAATTTCTCAGAAGGGCCTTCTTAACCACCCTCACTAAGGGGACCAGTACCACTTCCAGGTTATACCATTGTCCTATGTCATTTTCCTATCACCAGCATTTACTCTGTCTGAAGGTATGCTGTAATGATTTGCTCATTCCTTGTCTCCCCTACAGAGAATAACTTCCCTTCGCAGGGACTTCCTCTGCCTCTCTGGTTTATTCGTAGTTCTGGGAGGCAAATCATAAATAATTTTTGGATGAACAAACAACTCTGTGGAGACCAGATCTGTGGCTTGAGTTTTCCAGTCACGAGAGGACTTCCATCGCCAGACAGGCACCTAGCAGCTCTACATTAACTGGTCTCTTTCCCGGACTCTCATCCAAGAACCTTTTGTTCCCCATGTCAACTGTAATTAGAAAATTTATTCCACATGTCATTTGTAATTAGAAAATTAGACCAGAAGGTATAATTTCGTACAAAGTTGGTGGAATGTCAGTTCTGCTATGCAGGGATAGAGTAATATTAGCCTGTTCTAACAAAGAAAATCAAGCTATTTTATTAAAAAAAAAAAAAAAAAGAGGGGGATTGATGTTGTAAGCAAACTATTTCAAAATTAAGCAGATTAAAATTTATTTTGATGTAAAGTTGTGATCCCATCTATGATCTCGGGCATCTGCCCTTGATAAAGCACCAAAACTGCAAATCTGTAAAAGAAAATGCTGATTTTCAAGATTTTTTTAATGTGTTGTTAGAGCCCTTTAAATAACTTGGTTTTGAAACTAAACGTCAACATTTAAAAATCACTTCTCTTAGACACTGGGTTATTTAACAACTGTCTGTTCTCCAGCTCTTACAAAAATCTTCATTTTTTCAGTATTCATTTGAGCGGTTTCTCACAATTGTTGGCCAAGAGAGTTTATTTTCAGGAAATGCTTAATGTTTGGTTCCTATTCTGTGGCTCACAGTAAGTGATCTCCTTAATTTCTTTGGGTTGGGAAGGGAAGTAAACACTGCATGTTAGAATCAGATCACCGCTGGGGGGTTTTAATGGCACTTCATAAACTTGTATCTATAATTCTCCACCCACACAGTCATTGTACCAAATGCATTTCTACTATACAGACTGTTTTCCGGGAAAAATCACTTGGTAATTGGCCCAATACTCGGTGAGCTTCCCTCACCCTTTTTGCTGTCTGTCCTGTTAAATCTGGCAGAAAACCTACCACATAGAGATGTTCAGCAGTGAATGAATGACCAATATAGCAAACAAAGAGATTAGGAGATGAAGTCACATCTAAAGAAAGGAAACCTGTTTGTACCATGGTCTGTACTGCCCCATGACCTCTGAGAAAATATTTTCTTCAAGAATAAGCAGAGCCTTGATGTTTATTCAAAGAAAGGAGCATGTGTGGTCCTATTATTACAAATATGGCCTACCTATGATGGGGCCAAGCAGTTTCTTAGGCAAGCAGTTTCCTCTCTCTGGACCTTACTTTTGGAGAAAAATTAGGGAGTTAACATGATTAACGAAATCCAAAATTCCATGCTCAAATACTGGAGCCATTTCTAAGAACTCCTCCCAGGAAAAAGAAAAAATGCTACATCCCAACCCCATACTTGATTTCTCTAATAGCTTATCACCTAAACTAAAATATATGTGAACATTCACAAACTCATCAAGTGAATGTTTTGCATCTTATTGATCCAAAACTACATAGGATGCCATGTTTACTTTTCTGGCACCAACCTAGGACTTCACCCTTTAACTAAGAATTGAAGCCTCAGAACGAGTTTGTTACTATGGCAAAGCTTGGAATCACATTTTGTTTTCATGTTCTTTCCTAGCTTTGTTTCTTTGGGACAGAAATTATACAGGTGACCCCGTGATCCTTTCCTTTCATATTTTGAGAATTTTTTACGGTTGTATGTGTTTAGAATATCATCACATGATAATAGGATATTAATATTCATGTTTTCATCCTCTTTCTCCATAAAATAGATTCATATAGATTAGCACCGTCTGCTTCAGTGCAGATTCACAAACATGAGCCAGGGTATGGAAATCTGTGCAAGGAACCACTTAACTCAGAAGAAGTAAAACAGATCAATCTACTTTTATTCTTCAAGCTGAAAACAATATAAAAATTAAGCAAAACAAAAGTCAAGTGTGACAAAGATTTTAATTGGAGAATATGGTAGATTGCCATCATCAAAGCCCATAGGAAAAGACAAGGCTAATCTTATTAAGGTTATCTGGGTATGCAGCAAAAACCAGCCCCAAGAAACCCACGGTTCTACAATCAATTTCTCCGCCAAGGGAACTTAGTTTATTCAGGCTAATGAACTGAGGGAAGGCATGGGATTGGAAATAAGCATCTAAGCATTTTTTTAAAAACAGAAAATGTAAATGATCCACGTTGTACACAAACCAATAGGGTGGTTCTTTCTTAATGAATCATGCAAATTTCCCTTTGCATGTGGCCCTGAGAAGTTGCCAATTGAAGAGAGCCTTTTCCCTGATTAGTGGCCTTTTGCATAACACCCTTCACGATATAGTCATTGAAATGAAACACATGCTGTGCACAGCTGCCTCAATTTGTGCAATAGAGCTGCTGCAAAACAAATTTCAGCTGAGAACTCTGTATTGGGGAGCTGCTATTGAATTGGACGTTCCTTTGAGAAATAACCCTGCAAAATTAGACTTTTAAAGTATCAGCATGCTACGTAAACATGCCATGATTTATGACTTCGTGGCTAGCTCACCTAACCTAGACCCATTCCTCCATAATTGTCTTTGTTATATCCACACAATAATAGTAGCTACTTTTTATTTTCTAGGAGCTAAACATTATGCTAGTTATGTTACCTATATTGCCTGCACAATCCTCAGAACAATCCGTCAAGGTAGATACATAAAGCAAATACCAGGTTTTTCCCATTGTGTTCATTCATTGTTTATCCCTTAGCAAAGCAATAAGTATCCTAAGCCTCACAAATGTGGATTCATGCTTTCTTAAACTTTTAACTAATAGAACACATGAACAGTGAAGTTACTTTCTTTTAAAAACAAACAAACAGAATTAAAAGCTTCCATATTGACGCAAGAGCTTGTAAACGTCCCTGGGAATCTTCCCGTGAGTTGCTACAATATTGTCACTCTCTCAAATAGAAAGCATCGGGGAGATATTTACCTATAATTTCAATGGCCTGTGATGTAAACATCTCTTTTTGATGGGAATTACATTTGCAAACAGTGTCATTTGCCCACCCTCCCCTCTCCTGCCCAATTATTCAGTAGCAATTTACTGCCAATTCTACTTTCCTCATATTTACTGAACACATATCTTCTTCTCTATTCCCTCAGTTCATTTTCATTATCTTTCACCTTCATGACTGTCGTGGAGCCTGACCAGTTTACACACTACCGGTTCCCCTTTTCTCTGGGCACACAGCTAGATGATGTCCCAGCCTCCCAGCCATGGGAGATGGCTGTCCCATCCATGGGACATGTCCCATGGGATCATCCCATGGGATGATGTCCCAGCCATGTGACTGCATTCTAGCTAATGGAATGGGTGTGCGTGTTTGCTCACCTTCTCTTTCTCCTCTGCATTCTATGAGCTGAGTGGAGTAGACTCCATAGAACTAAAGGATGACTGGGGCGCCTGGGTGGCTCAGTGGGTTAAGCCGCTGCCTTCGGCTCAGGTCATGATCTCAGGGTCCTGGGATCGAGTCCCACATCGGGCTCTCTGCTTAGCAGGGGGCCTGCTTCCTCCTCTCTCTCTCTCTCTCTGCCTGCCTCTCTGCCTACTTGTGATCTCTCTCTGTCAAATAAATAAAATCTTTAAAAAAAAAAAAAAGAACTAAAGGATAACTAAGCCAAACATATAAGGAGGCTGAGGCTTGAGTTGCAATTTGGAGGAGAGCTGTGTGTCTCTAGGAGCCACCCGACCAGGAACCCCTGCAGTGGACTGCTGGAAAAGCCAGAGGGATACTTTTATGGTGCTGACACTAAAATAGAAGGATTATTTGACAGTAGATAGCCTATCTGACTAGTATACTACTAAAATATCCTTGTTTCCCAGCTTTTTGCCTTAACTTAATGACGAATCCATCTTTACTGAAATCTTTTTATCTTCCTAAAACAGCACTTTGCAACCATCACTCCCATTAAAAAATGATCCACAGACCTACTAAATGGACACCTACTGATCACTTACTAGGTTTGGGGCTAATTTTTTAGAGAATCTTATAGTTGACAATTTTGTACCTGGCTTTCTGGGATCTCTGTGTTTGCCTCTCATTGCACACCCTTACCCCATGTCTGAATTCCTGACAGGCTAGGTTACTTGCTATTCCTGACGTATGATTTAGATTTTTTTTGGCCTTTGTGCCCTTGATTCCTCTGTCTTCTCAATGTTTCTAAACCTGACATTTCCTTGAAGCTGCCATGTAAATGCTACCATTACCAGAAAGTTTCATTTCCTTGACTCCCAGCTGAAAGTAATCTCTCTGTTGGTCTCTTTCATTCTTGCTCTGATTCCCACAACATTTGATTTCTCTTTATGAATTCTTCAAGGGCAGACCAATGGCTCCCTACCTGCCCTGTTCACATTGTATCTCTAGCCCACAGTAGTTACTTTTCGGAACCAATATCACTTACTCATTGGGACTTACCACAGCGTCAGCCGTTAAATATATATTGTTGCTTAAGGAATGTGAAATTCAAGTTCCCTTCAGGTTCTATCTGTTTAGAGTTTCATACATGGAAGTAGCTTTACTTTTCCTCTCCACATATCCGTTCTTCCTCAACCCTCTTCAGCTCAGTGATGGCTTTCCATCCCTCTAGTTGCCTAAAGCAGAAACCCTGGATGACTTTTCTCTCTTCTTCCCCCGCTTCCCCAGCCCCCACTGATGCTGCCCCCTAAGGGGCCCCTACTGCATCGCAGCTTTTCCAGCCCCTCGCCTGGGGCTGCGACTGTCACCCAGCAGGCTTTCCTGCCTTTTGTCTGTCTCTTAATTTGCCCACACCTGAAGTCCACTAGCTAAATGGCAGCCAGACGGACTTCCTAAAATCAAACGCAAATCTCCTCTTGTTCTTTATTCACTTGAAGTCCTGAAGAGGCTCTTGAAGGACTTCATAATCAAGTTCTAGGTAAATTAAGCATGACCTCTTCCTTAGCTCTTCATAACTTAATTCATTAACACAACGAATATATAGTAAGCATCCTTTCTAAATGCCAGGTGCTGCTCTCAGCGCTGGAGACTGCATGCAAGAAAATCAAACCAAATCTGAGTATCCGCTGAGCTTCCCTCTGAGACATGCAGAGACCAAAAAAAAAAAAAGAAGAAGAAGAAGAAGAAGACGACGATGAAGACGAAATGGTACATCATTTAGCATGTTAGAAGGTAACAAGTTTTGTGTAAAACTGAGCAGAGAATGGAATCTGGGAGTGAAGATTTGGAGGAAAGTTTACAATTTAAAGGAGGTCATCAGGGTAGGACCTTATCAAGAAGATATCATTTGAGGTGACAGAGAAGGAACCCTGCAGACAGAGGGAGTAAGCAGTGTGAAGTCCTGGGGCAGAAGCACGTCTAGCCTGCATGAGAAGTTGGATCCTATAATCCTTCAGTAATCCGTGCTTCAGTCACAAAGACCTATTTCTAGTTCCTGAATAATTTTCTTCTGAGCATTTGCATATTAGCCCATCTATCCAGAACACCCTTCCCTTCCTTCGTTTGCTGTGTAACTCCTCCATCCTTCAGCTGGGCACTGCCACTCTTAAACCTTAGTATGCAGAAAGATCATGGGCGGTGGGTCCTAGCAGTCTACATTTCTAACAAACTCCCAGGGGATGCTGAGCCTGGATAGTCTGTGGGTCACAAGAGTAGGCAGTCAGAGCTGATCTAGGTCAGAGGTGCTCAGCCTCGGATCATCCTGGAACCACTGGAGAACCTTATAAATACCTCCCATCTCCACAACAATGCTACATTGGCCCAGTGAAATCAGAGGTTCTGAGAGTGGGGTTCAGGCATCAGTATGTTTTCAAGTCTCCAGGTGATTTCACTGTGCAGGCAGGCTGAGAACCTGTGGCGTCTCTACAGTCTCTTCTAAGTCAGGAAGCTGTCACTGGGATGGCCAGGCCTTTCCACACAGAACGTCCTCGACACTGCTTGGGCCTGCCATGGTATTCAGGACTCAGAGCTACAGCACAATGGCTCTAATCACAGATTGTAGAAATGACAGGAATGGGGTCACATCCCATTGCTGAACTTTGGGCAGGTTGCTTTACCTTCCTCAGCCTCAATTTCATCTCTAGTATGAAATCATTATATCTAACATTTTGTCTATTTAAGAATTTTAAAAAAGTAATTACACCCAGCACTTTGCTGATAGCCACTAATTTGAGGCTGCTGTTGAAATTAAGTATGGGATTTTGCAGCATTGCTGCTTTTGTTGTTGTTGTTGTTGTTTGTTGTTGTTTAAACAAAGATGCTTGCCTGTTCTCTCTCTTTCCTCCTGAAGAGCATCCACATGGAAAATAACAACAGCCCCTAGGGAAGCCTGGATCAGCTGAAGCACCATCGAGGGAACTCTTTTCAATAGTTAATTTCCTCCTCTGTCCTCAGCTCCCAAAGCTATCCTGGGAGGAAGTCACTGTTTTACTTTATGAAACATTTGCCCACAATAATAGACAGTAATTCTAAGCAGTCTTTTGGCCAACAGACCCTCCTTCCTATCCCGATCACCCCTGTACACAGTGAGCAAAGGGGATGTACTCCCTGGCACTGACATTTTTGCCAGTCTTCACTTGCTAGTACTGGGTTATAGTTCTGATTGCTTTACATGAATCAAACACTCTCTTGGTAGAAGCCACAACAGCAATCAAATCATTAGGGTGGTTCCACCTAATTAGTAAGCCACACGCACGTTTGTCTCTGGGTATTTGGGAAGGGATCATGGAACCAGTGAGGCCAGGTTTCCATTTCTTCTAAGCCACTGGCATCCGGAGAAGTGAGAGCATTTTCCATACTCTTTTGATAGTGAGTTTTCACCCACACCAAATATTTGAGCATTAGGACAGGCCTCAAATCCTGCCCCTTCCCCACCACCGCGCCCCCAAGCCTGGCTAGCAAGTCCTCAGAAAGAAGATATGGAAAATTTTATCATAAATTCAAGGATGTTGAAAACCCTGCTCCAAAATACTTCTGTTTAAAACCCACACCCAGACCTCGGCTCTGTTCATTTCCCTCAGCTTTCATCAATATGCTGACTTACATTTCTAACCTAGTCTCATGAATTTATTACACTGGACTCTCCTCTTTCTTTTCTTGTACATCTAAAATTTCAGAAGCCATTTTTCCTAGAAATAAGTTATTAAGATTGGTTGGATTTAGTAATGTTATCAGTACAATTAATTCAGTTAATACATGAAGAGAGCTTGGAATAGTGACTGGTACATGGTAGGTGCCCAACAAGTGGCACTAAGATAATTGATATCACTGCCATTATAATACAAGGTCAGCTGTCTTATACTTGAAATAATCTTGAGGACTGGCCTATATTTTAGACACTTTTTTTTAAAAAGATTTTATTTATTTATTTGACAGAGAGAGATTACAAGTAGGCAGAGACGCAGGCAGAAAGAGATAGGAGGAAGCAGGCTCCCTGCTGAGCAGAGAGCCCGATGCGGGACTCGATCCCAGGACCCTGAGATCATGACCTGAGCCGAAGGCAGCGGCTTAACCCACTGAGCCACCCAGGAGCCCTTTTAGACACTTTTTAATAACAGTTGAGTGTCATCTAAGCATTAAGTATTATGCTAAGTGCAATATATACTTTAGCTCAGTTAATTCACAACAGCTCTATAAAGATCATACTATTATTTCCTGCCTGAACAATAAAGAAACGGAAGCTCAGCTAGGTTAAGGAACTGAGTCGAAGTCACACAGCTTGGAAATGCTACCGCCAGGATTCAAACACACGGCTACTTTGCCCTTAATTTGCTCTCGCAGTCTTGATGTTCAACTTCCTAATGGAACAATATAATGTTGGTCCTCCCTATCCATTTTTGCTGTTTGCAACTCAAAACTGTCAAGGTGGTCAGAGACAAGTAAAGTTCATAACAGTCTAGAAGAGTCTAAGGAGACATGACAACTAAATGTAATGTGGTGTCCTTGTGGGATCTTGGAACAGAAAACAGATGTTAGGTTAAAACTGAAGGAATCTAAACAAAGTTGGTTAATAATAATGTGTCAGTATTGGTTCCTTAATTTTTTTTAATTTTTTATTTCAGCTTAACAGTATTCATTTCAGCTTTTATTTTCTTTTCAGCTTAACAGTATTCATTGTTTTTGCACCATACCCAGTGCTCCATGCAATCCTTGCCTTCTCTAATACCCACCACCTGGTTCCCCCAACCTCCCACCCCCCGCCCCTTCAAAACCCTCAGATGGTTCCTTAATTTTGACAAATGTAGCACAGTAATGTTATTCATATGGGAAACAGCACAAATTACACAAGAACTTTCTAACATTCTTGCCACTTTTCTGTAAATACAAAAAACTCTTCTTAAAGAGAAAGTGTCCTTTTTTAAAAGTCACTGAATCCTTGTTCAAGGTCATACTTGGAATAGTATAATATGTCTAACTATAACATTTCAGTAAACAAACAAACAAACAAAACAAACAAAGCAAACCCCAGAGGACTGCACTGATTAACGTGCATTTTGGAGCTTGGAACATTATGGCCATTTGTGAGTTTTCTAAACCAAATTATCCACCTTCTAAAACACCTCATTAAATGTAAAATGGTTATACAGCAGGATCCCAGAATTGGTGGTAAAGTCTTCCTCTGAAACTCTGACCAGAGTAACGAATATTTGTGCCATTGTTTAAAAAAAAAAACAAAAACAAAAACAAAACAAGACAACAACAACAACAACAACAAAACCCTACTTTAATGAAAGGGTTTAATGCCTCTCTGCCTACTTGTGATCTCTGTCAAATAAATAAATTAAATATTAAAAAATAAAAAATGTCATGGAATTCCTTGGTGCAGTATATAAAAAATAGGGGAGAGAAAAAGGCTCCTAGTAACAATTCTTTCAAACACTTAGCAAAATTCAAGGATTCCTTCCTTACTGGTCAATGTGATAATTTAAAAATTTGTCCACAAATCCTCTGACACGCCTCCTATCCAATGCTATGTCCTGTACACTTGAAACTGTAGACTTCAACCAACAGCACAGAGCAGATGTGAAATAATGCTTCCAAAGGTAGGTCATAAAAATGCATGTGCTTCTGCTTTGCTCACAGGAATAATTGGTCTGGAAACCTCTAGCCTCTGTGTCTACTCTGGCCCCATTGTTGGTCGAGAACTGGCCACCGTTTGACCATACCACGTGAAAAACTCTGAGCCAAATGCTTATTGAATACTTATTGAATAAGCCAACACTTATCTGAGTCAAATACTGACTGAATTCTTGACCCACGAAAATCTTTGGGAGATGGTAAAATTATTGTTGTTGTTTTTTTAAAATAGTGTTTCCTCATCATCGATTCCATGTGTATGTACGAATTCTGTTTCCAGCAGACTTATTTTCTTTTTTAAAAGTTGCATTAGCATGCGATGTGATGAGCACTGGGTGTTATATGAAACTAATAAATCATTGAACATTATATCTTTTTTTAAAAGATTTTATTTATTTATTTGACAGAGAGAGAGATCACAAGTAGGCAGAGAGGCAGGCAGAGAGAGAGGGAGAAGCAGGCTCCCCGCTGAGCAGAGAGCCCGATGTGGGGCTCAATCCCAGGACCCTGGGATCATGACCCACGCCGAAGCAGAGGCTTTAAACCACTGAGCCACCCAGGCACCCCAGAACATTATATTAAAAGCTAATGATATACTATACATTGGCTAATTGAATTTAAATTTTTAAAAAATAATTATATTTTTAAATTTGCAATATAGAGTGCCTGGGTGGCTCATTCAGTTAAGTGCCTGCCTTCTTTTCAGGTCATGATCCCAGGGTCCTGGAATCGAGACCCTCTTTGGACTCCCTGCTCCATGGAGAGCCTGCTTCCCCCTCTCCCTTTGCCTGCTGCTTCCTCTGGTTGTGCTCTCTCTCTCCCTCTCTCTGACAAATAAATAAATAAAACCTTTAAAAAAAAATAAAAGTTACATTAGCCATCTTTTGATGGGAATTTGATTTGTTAAGTTTGTTTTTGTTTTGTTTATTGACATATAGTTGACACACAATGTTACATCAGTTTTAGGAGCATATTATTGCTGTTTTAATTCACTAAATTTTGAGGTGAGGTATTGTGCAACAAGAGCTAAGTGGAATAGTCAGTTTATGATTGTTCAAAAAAATGCTGGGCTAACATGAAGTGTCAGTACAGAGTATCATGATTTGTTGACTGTACTGTGTTAAACCTGGTCATAGAACCATAAATTTGTAAATTCATATTAATGGTAAGTAGTAATATTTTTAAAAAGATTTTATTTATTGGGGCACGTGGGTGGCTCAGTGGGTTAAAGCCTCTGCCTTCGGCTCAGGTCATGAACCCATGAACCCAGGGTCCTGGGATCGAGCCCCGAATCAGGCTCTCTGCTCAGCAGGGAGCCTGCTTCTCTTCCTCTCTCTCTGCCTGCCTCTCTGCCTACTTGTGATTTCTGTCAAATATATAAATAAAATCTTTTAAAAATAAGATTTTATCTATTTATTTGAGACAGAGAAAGAGAGAGCACAAGCAGGGAGGCGCCCCTACAGTATTTTATTTTAGTCTTATTTTATTTCTACCTTAATTTAGAAAACAAACTTTACTAAGCATCTACTGGTGTAAGGCACCAGGACAGGCATTAGGAATTCAATGCTATAAAAGACAAATAGATCTTTAGTTTTGTGGCGCTTACACTCTAGTAGGAGAAACAGACAAAAACAAATAAACAATTCAAATGATCATTAATTATGATAAGTGCCATAATGGAAACCCACAAGCTGCTTGGAAACATCCTACTTTTGACAGGTGGTTAAGAAAGACTGCATGGTAACAGACTACTGGAAGCTATCCTTACTATAGTGAGCCTAATGTATAGAATTGTCAAATTACCACATTATACACCTGAAATTAATATGACACTATGTCAACTAAACTTCAATGAATATAAATTGAGAAATAAATATAGAAAACATTTCAGAATATAAGACAGTAAGCAAGCAGGGTATCTCTGAGAAGATGACGCTTAAGACAGGAGCAAAAAGTGAAGGAATAACCCCTCATGTTAAGAGCAGCAGAAATGTTCCTGGAAGAGTAAGAACATGGGCAAAGGCCCTGGAGGTAGAAATACGCCACAGTGAAACTCATGTGGCTGAAGGTCCATGTGTCAGGGTCATGGGGAAGAAGCAGTTCCAACAAAGAATGCCCCTTCAGTGTTAGAGTGTTGTTTGGGGGAGATGGTTTTCCAATAAAAGATTTTATTTCTCACCCTACCCTCTGCATACAAGCATAGTCATGTGACTGAATCCTGGCCAAAAGAATGGGGGTGGGAGTGGCAGGCTAAACTGTCACATCGAAGCCCCCAGATGACCACATGAAGCAAAGGCCCAGGCTCCCTTCTTCTTCCCAGCAACGTGAGTAAGAAAAAAACCTCCATGGGTGTTAGGCCATGAGATTTCAGAGCTAAGCTTTTATAGCAGTTCGTATTACCTTAATTGAAACAAGGGAGAGAGAGACAAGATTCTGCTGGAATTTATAATGAGGGGCTGGATCAAATGGTAAGAAATTTGATTTTTACTCTAAGAGCACTGAGAACCCATTATTGCAGGCAGAGAAGTGAGATGATCTGATTGACATTTCAAGATCACTATGGTCTCTGTAGAGATGGGATTGGAAAGTGAAAGAGTAAAGGTATCATGTTGGATTATTACAAAGGGTCAACATGAAGTAAAGGAATGGAAGTCCTATGGTCTGTCAACTGGGGACTTGCAGCTTGGTCCAGAAGAGCAAAGTTCACAGAATCAGAGTTTCTTTTAAATGAAAAGGAATAATCACCTGGTTCAAGAGAGTGAAATGTATATTATCCGGTAGCTTTTAGATTTTCTGAAACTCTTAATAAACACTTCATATGTTTTAGAAAACATAATCTAACGTATATATCACCTCACCCTGGCTATGTCAAGGAAAGTTTACATCAAGTTTCTCACCACTTGAGATACATGTAAAACAGTTGGCTGAGATCCTACAAAGGCAGTGTGAGTTGTATTAAGGCGAGCACCATCTTCCTGCTTCAAAAACCAAGCTCTGAGCAGGACCTGAGACTCTATAGCAAATTAAGATATCATCACCATTAGGATTAAAGAACTCAGGTGGACACAATGAGGAACTAGTCCAAAGCAAACCACCCTGCCAAACACAAACCCGGGGGAACACAGGAGACACCACACTTTCCCTGCCCAGAACGGTGTATAATTGTGGGAGATAGGTGGGTACAGTAAGAGGATGAGGTGTTCGAGCACAAGTTTATCCAGGAAAGAAGCATTATGGCATATGAGAAAAACCTGATTGGATTGGTTGGGTTGGTCAGATGAAAACAGTCCACCACCACACCCATAAAAACTCCTTGACTTAGCAATTCAGATGGCAACCCTCTCTGGTCCCCTCCCTCCTCAGGAACTCTGTATTATCACTTTGCTATCATTCAATAACCTTGCTTTGCTGCCCACTAAAAAGAAAAAAAGGAAAAAGAAGCAGCAGCGTTATGTCATATGATAATATAGGGTCTGTTATTTCTTTGCTTTATCTTGCAATTGTTACCTACTAATCTAACTTTCATTAGAGAGTCTTTTCTGAGAAAGAATCTTTAGCTAAACACGAAGTTCCGGTGAGTTTAGTTATCTTCCATGAGTTAGTATTTTCAATGCCCTGTTACATTTTGTTAAAAGATATTCTAGACATGTTCCCCAAAATGCAATGGGTTAAATCTGAAATAGAGTCTAAAATACATAAAATATTTATGCCTACAATCTAACACTGTAAGGGTGTTTGTTGCTTTTTTATGTTTAAATATAAAGTCTATCAAAAGGCATCTTATTCTGCAAAACTCAGGGCTACCATATTAAAGGAACAGAAGCCTATAAATGGCCTCAGGAATGCTAACTGAAATACATCCAGTTATCAGCACATTTATTCTCTAGAAAATACATATATATATTTAATTATCTTCTTTCAGAGAATATCTATCAGCCTGAAGTTTTTGTTGTTGTATTGTGGTGGTGAGCGCTTTTTAATATGGTCTATTTTATCTCCATGAAATCCTCAGGTTTTATGAGGGAAATCATACCCAACACACACATCAAAACTTGTCCTAACTGTGAATGCCCCAGAAATACTTGAAGAAGGCAAAATTTGATTGAAAGATAGAAACTGTACCCATTAACAATTTCTAGTTTTTATCTACTTTCAGTTTGACCCATGCAATTACATGACCTGAAGGACAAAAATATAGCTATTTACAAATACTCAAAGTGATTCCCAAAGGGCATGACAGTTCTTGTCTCTTCTGAAGAGTCTAGACTCAAGCCAGACATACAGTATTTCTTGATTTTTCTCACCCAGAAGACTTTGCTCTGATTTTGGGTTATCACTCTAAAGTATTTCCGACTGATTCTAGAGACCCTGGCCAATCATCCATTTGTCTGTTCCACAACAGTAAGGAGTCTTCATTATGGGACACTTACACTACTGTATTGAGGACCCTACATAAACATGACATTACCCCTACCCTTGAGAACAGAACAGAGTCATCTGTAATATCATGTAATACATGCTTTGGGACCACAGAGAAGGAACAATTAACTCTAACTGAATGACCCCAGGCCTCAGTAGTCAATGAGTTCATCATCACATGAATTCTCACATGTTGCTGATTTGGTATGTTTCCTCCAAGACCTCAGTCTTTTTATTTATTTATTTATTTTTCTGGAGACTGTTTTTTATAAAATCTTAAATAGTACACAGACGGAGAGGGAGAGGAAGAAGCAGAATCCTTGCCAAGCAGGGAGCCCTACAAAGGACTCAATCCCAGGACCAAAAGCCCAAGGCAGCTGCTTAACCAACTGAGGCACTCAGGCACCACAAGACCTCAGTCTTGAGGAAAGAAAAGCCTCCCTTACTATTTCAAAGAGTCTCTAGGGGGCATCTCAAATAATCTTTCCATTTTCCCACTAGGCCTCTGTGTCCACTGGTCAACACAAAATCTCCTTCATGTTCTGTCATTGACAGGTAAGGACACTTCACGATTGGTGTGATATTGGGTGGCACAATTAGTGCCATATTTTGTTTTCCTGTCATGTAGGCAGCTATAAGCTTCTTCCCCAAATCTCTTTCTCCACAGGGCTCATATTTTGTGGTGGGGACCAGAATTGACACCTATTGCCATTACATTCTGTCCATTTCTTTAGGTTTTATTTGTATCCAAGTGATATCATATGTATTCTTCTGTAAGTTTTTTCCCCCCCATTACCAGTATTTTAAAATATAATATATTAAGGGGCACAGGGGTGACTCGGTCAGTTACACGTCTACATTGGGCTCTTGTCGTGATCCTGACCTTCACTGGGCTCCCTGCTCAACAGGGAGTCTGCTTTTCCCCTCCTTCTCCCTCTGCCCCTCCCCCTACTCATGCTCTCTCCTTCTCTCTCAAATAAAATCTTCTTTAAAAATAATAAAAATAAAATATAGTATATAAGCATACCAACAACAGGTATTGGCCTTTGCATTCCACTCTTCTTATTCTCCAAAGTGAGTACTCAGTGCTCTCTGTGAGTGTACCAGTTTTCCACCATCTTATCAATGCTTGATATTGTCAATTCAGCTTCTACTAATCCGGTAGGCAAAATAATGGAATCTTGTATTTATTTCCTGAGGAGTAGTGAGGGTGAGCATTATATTTGGACACATCTGCCTCCTTATATACCTGGGCTTCACCTGCTTCCCAGGCTCTCCATTATTTATTTGGCTTCTGTTGTAGCAGCAGCCAAGGGACTTCACACATACATGTGATTCTACTGCCTGGAACCAAGTAGTCACTTGCTCAAGAATATAGGATTCCATCTTGGCCATTAACATGTAATCAGGCCAATCAGCATTCTGACTCTTCTCATACTTGTCGTGAAATGAAACACCACACCACAGGTTCAAGATCCTTCTTCTGAGGGAATGTTACCACATAGAAGGGTCAAAATCCACTAGACTAACTTCGAACAGTGAACCAGATGATAGGAATCCGAGAGGATAAACTTCATCCCTCCCTGCCTACCATGGCTGGCTCTGAAGTATAATATCTATGAACAAGCTGTTCCAAAGACAACCCATTTGGACAAATAGACAGACATACCATTCAACTATCTCTTGGCTTTCTGTGAAGCCTGTAGCAGATTGTACTTTTTTTGGGAGGTGACAAGATTCATTAACAATTTCTGAAGAATGTAATGTTTTAGTTTGAGTCTATGTTTCAGAAAGAGGACTCTGGAGACATTATGGAAAGTGAGTAGGAATTAGGGAGAAAGTAAGACAAGAGACATGTTTTTAGGAGTTTATTCCACTGGTGTTTGTGCCAGCTAGGGTAGCAGCAGTGGAAATAAAGAACAGTTATACTGAAGAGAGTTTGGGGAATTAAGTGTTGATTAGATCATTTGTGAGAAGAATATAGAGGGAGAAAGGATAAAGCATTGAATAACAACAGTTGTTAAAGACTGAAGAAAGAAGAGGGATTGAGAAGTCTGTGAAAGACAGGCCAAGAGGTAAAAGAATTTGGAGAGGAGAGAATTTCAAGAAAAGACTGACTAATGATGTTCCATAAGGTGGAAAGGTCGAATAGACTAAGAATGAAGGAGGAGCTACAAATCCAGCCATCAGGTATTACCATACATCAGCATCAAAGGAGGGATGGAGACTAGAAACACAGTAGGTATCGAATAAAGACAAGTTGGTAAAATAAGGTGATTGAACAATGGTCTGATGTAGTAGCAGGAACCCAATGGGAAACCCAGGGTCTGGGAGCCTCCAGCTAAGAGAGGCCAGGATGGCAATTTCAACATAGGCTTTGGGAAAGTGTCAAAATTTCTTAGGCAAGAAGATAGAAGGTTAAAAAAAAAAAAAAAAGTATTGGGGGAAAAGCCAGAAAAGCAATATTTACCAGAAATTGAAAAGAGGTTCTAGAGAATTCAGAGGAATGAGATAAAAGGAGATCAGTGGAGGTGGGGTTGGGGGTGGTTTTCATTTCATTCCACCTTTCTGGGTTCAAAGCATTTATGGTAAATTTAGCCTCCATTTTCTAGCTAGCCCCAGGGTTTATAGTCATCAAGGTGTTTAGATTTGTGGTTTCCTGGGAAGCCATTCTGCCCCTCCATTACTATATATTATCAGTGCTTGAAATACCCCAATATAATCTATTAACCTATTTATAGATTCTTCTGGGATAATAATCTCTAACTTGGGTGTGCAGATTAGATGAGAGCAAGGCCCTGCGGGCATTAGACTCTAGGAGTGTCAGGGCTCCAAGAAGTGGGAGAGGTTTTCAGATCTCCCTGAAGGAGATGTCTTAAAGAGTAAGACATAAAAATAAAATTTACCTACTTCATTATTTTTATTAAGGACAAGATCTCCTTCTAAAACCTGTAAAACAGGGCGCCTGGGTGGCTCAGTGGGTTAAGCCACTGCCTTCGGCTCAGGTTATGATCTCAGGGTCCTGGAATCGAGTCCCGCATCGGGCTCTCTGCTCAGCAGGGAGCCTGCTTCCTCCTCTCTCTCTCTGCCTGCCTCTATGCCTACTTGTGATCTCTCTCTGTCAAATAAATAAAATAAAATCTTAAAAAAATATATTAAAAAAAATAAAAAATAATAAAAAAATAAATAAAACCTGTAAAACAATTGTTCCTTTACATAAGTTATGTCTCCTGCAAACATACAGAGACACACACGGTCCCCTTCCTTTTAAAAGTAAACTTTGGAGAATGCAAAAAAAGACTTTATACCATTCTGCATGAATAAGTGCAAATACAAGAGACACCCAAAATAATAAACATCAACTATTTAGAATATGACTTGTTTAGGGGCGCTTGGGTGGCTCAGTCTGGTGGGCAGCTGCCTTCGGCTCAGGTCATGATCCCAGGGTCCTGGGATGGAGCCCCGCATCGGGCTCCCTGCTCAGCGGGGAGCCACTTCTTCCCTGCCTGCCACTCTCCCTGCTTGTGCTTGTGCACTCTCTCTCTGTCAAATAAATAAATAAAATCTTAAAAAAAAAATAAAAACAAAATGTGACTTGTTTAAAACATGACTTTGGCTGTTTCAAAATAGCCAAAGCAATCCTGAAAAAGAGGAACAAAGCTGGAGATAACACAGTCCAGATTTCAAGATATACTACAAGGTAGTAATCAAAACAGTGTGACACTGGCATGAAAATAGACACAAAGATCAATGGAACAGAAAAGAGAGCCCAGAAATGAACCTATGGATATATGGTGAATCAATCTACAATAAAGGAGGCAAGAACATACAATAGGGAAAAGACAGTCTCTTCAACAAATGATGCTGGGAAAACTGGACAGCTACATGCACAAGAATGAAACTGGACCACTGTCTTACACGATATACAAAAATAAACTCAAAATGGACCTAAATATGAGACTTGAAACCATAAAAGTTCTACAAGTAAATATAGTCAGTGAGCTCTTTGACATCAGCCTTAGCAACATTTTTTTAGATATGTCTCTTCAGGAAAGGAAAACAAAAGCAAAAATAAACTATTGGGACTACACTAAAATAAAAAGCTTTTACACAGCAAAGGAATCCATCAATAAAATTAAAACACAACCTACTGAATGGGAACACATATTTGCAAATGATAGATCTGATAAGACATTAATACTCAAAACGAATAAAGAACTTAGAACTCAACACCAAAAAAAAAAGAAAAAAATAATAATCTTATTAAAAAGAGGGCAGAGGACCTATACTAGACAGTTTCCCAAAGAACACATACAGACAACCAATGGATACATGAAAAAATGCTCACCATTACTAATAATTACAGAAAAGCAAATCAAAACTACAATGAGATGTCACCTCATACCTGTCAGAATGGCTAAAATAAATACAAGAGATAACAAATGTTGGTGAGGATGTGGAGAAAAAGGAACCCTTGTGGACTGTTGGTGAGAATGTCAATTAGTGCACCCACTATGGAAAACAGTATGGGGGTGTCTCAAAAAACTAAAAATAGAACTACTATATAATTTAGTACTTCCATTACTGGACATTTAATCAAAGGAAATGAAAACACCAATCCTAAAAGATATATATACCCCTATGTTTATTGTAGCTTATTTATAGTAGCGAAGACATGGATGCAGCTGAAGTACCCACTGATAGGTGAATGGATAAAGAAAATGTACACACACACACACACACACACACACACACAAACACACATATATGCATGCACAGGAATATTACTCAGCTGTGAAAAAGGATGAGCTCTTGCCATTTGCAACAACATGGGCTAGACCCAAAGGGTACTATGCTAGGTGAAATAGGTCAGACAGAGAAAGACAAACACCATATGATTTCACTTAAAGGTGGAATCTAAAAAACGAAATAACAAATAAATACACTTAAATACAGAGAATAAGCTGGTGGTTGCCAGAGGGGAGGTAGGTGGGAAGATGACTGAAATAAATAAAGTGGATTAAGAAGTACAAACTTCCAGTTATAAAATAATAAATCACAGAGATGAAAAGTACAGCAAAGAGAACACAGTCAATAATATTATAATAATGTTATATATTGAAGTTGGTGAGTATACTTACAGGAACACTAAGTAATATATACAACTGTTGAATCAGTATGTTGTACACCTGAAACTAATATAACATTGTATGTTAATTACATTTCCACCAGAAAAAGAAAACTAAACAATACTGAAAGAAATGGCAAATATATTAGCTTATGAAGCTAACTGATTCATAGGAAAAGTGATTTTAAGAGGAGAAATACAGAGATAGAAGCCTGTTTTAACTAAAATAGATAATTGCTAATGAACATAAGCTACATCTGTCATGTTCATGAAAAATATGTTTCTATTACTATCTACAAATCAATTTCCTTAATAAGAGTTCATGACAATTTTCAATATTTTTCAAAACAGTAATTATGACATAAGACTTACTTCTAGATAGTTTGATCTCAAGTCAAAATTACTTTTAACCTCACACTCACTTCCACCTCAGCTAAGGTATGTGAGATATTGAAACCTAAGTCAGAGAGATCTTTTTCATCAAGAATCTCAGACGAGGGACGCCTGGGTGGCTCAGTTGGTTAAGCAGCTGCCTTCGGCTCGGGTCATGACCCCAGCGTCCTGGGATCGAGTCCCACATCGGGCTCCTTGCTCAGCAGGGAGCCTGCTTCTCCCTCTGCCTCTGTCTGCCATTCTGTCTGCTGTGCTCACTCTCTTCCCCCTCTCTCTCTCTGATAAATAAATAAAATCTTTAAAAAAAAAAAAAAGAATCTCAGACGAGGGCATATGCTCCCTCTTTACAGGACAAAACAACTCCTCCTTTTCTCCATGTCGCTTAGCATGCTGACGATTATGAATACTTTTAAAAGTCAAAGGTATTTAGATACAGGCTTCCTATTACAGAATAATAAGTCACAGTAATAAAAGGCACAGTATAAGAAAAATTGTGTAATTGCTTATATGTATTTCAATGGTATTTATTTCTATCTCACTAAACAAAAACAAGGTACCAAAAGCAAAAACAGAAAAAAAAAAAAAAGAGTAATTTGTGCTTTATAATCAAATGTCTGGCTGAGCTGTTTTTAAATCAGGTGTTGGGAAGTATATCCTACAGTCAAGTTCTTAAATTATTGAAAGCCTCCCTCAGAAAAAAACTGTAAAGTGTCTTGCAAGTTATATCCTGACTAACATGTTATTAAAAAAAAAAAGATACCATAAATGAAAGTTAATTGGAAGAAGAGGTCAAAAGATTGCCTCACAATGGCTAGAAATTTGCTTCTAGTTTCATTGAAGATTCAAGACATTGGAATGGCAAAATGAGATCACAGAGCTAAAAATGTACAAATGTGTTCAGAGCAATGTGATTTTTTTTTTTTTTTTTTTTTTAAGGGCAGACCTGAATGGGTCCACCTGAAGATATGTAGACCCAGTCAGGGTATTATCTACCTTGGGGAGGTAACTAAATTATTTCCAGCATTTTGGGGACTTCCTCCATAGTGCTTTCGATTTCTTCAGTGGCAAAACTGGGACACTGGGCTTCATTTTGAGAAACAGTCAAAAACAGTTCAGAGCTTGGTTTGATAAATCAGATGGATAACAGGATGAAGAATCACCACATTTTGTTAAAGAAGGGAGGGAGGTTATAAATTGAAGCAAATTACTTTTCAACACCTTATAAACTGGCTCTGGGGGAAATTCTTTACCCAGGGAATTTTTAAAAGTGTTTCAAGAAATGACAGTATTATTGGAATAAGTATATATACATACCCTCTAAAATAAGAACTTTAGAGAGGAAAGCATACACTGAGATATATAAAGTCCCTCCAAGGTTGCTATAGAGTGGCGAGCTTGCACTCAATATGTTATTTTTAATGCATTTTAAAGAAAATATGTGATAAGGATTATCTAAATTCTTGTATATGTTAAATCTCATTACTCTGTAGTGATACTGCACACTCCCTCCATGCGATCATAGGAAACATTTTATATACACTGAATTCCAAAGTCTTTCGCAGACAGGTGGTTGATGAATTACCAGATCTTTAATTCATAAATTTAACTTGTTACACTCATTTGGTTTATTGTGCATAATACACACAAACCCTGAGTGATTCATACAAACTATTTTTTACTCATAAAAACATGCCAAAACCTTTTCAGAGAGTTGCTTTTGTCTCTTTTTAGAGTGCTCATTCTTTAATGTGTATAAACAAGCAAGTGCTTTGATATTCAAATTAATAAAAGCAGTCAAAACGAGAAATGAATCCATCTGAAAATCATATGCTTCCATTTGATGCATATTAATGAAAAGCTCACGCACACACACACGTTATTTGAGAGAGTATTTACTTTACAATAATGAAAAACTCCCTTGCAGGTAAAACAGACAGAAAGGCTATTTCGTGGTTAATCACAAAGTAGGAGTGTCTCCCTGCAAATAGCTAGGAGCGTGGACTTTGAGGCAGGGTGGTTGGGGCGGGGGTGGGGGGGTAGGATTTGATTTAACCCTGACTCAGCTATTCCTTAGCTCTATGACTTTGAGGGAATTACTTGACTTGTTTGAGCCTTCATTTATTCACCAATAATAACAATAACAATACCCATTTCAGAAAGCAATTTTAGGAATTAAATAAGAGAGGACCCGTAACTTTCTTAGCTTAGTACCTGAGACTTAATTAGTTGTCATTATTAATATGATTATAAAGTTGGGGGCACCTGGGTGGTTCAGTTGGTTAAGCGACCAGCTCTTGATTTCAGCTCAGGTCCTGATCTTAGGGTCCTGGGATAGAGCCCCACAGTGGGCTCTGTGCTCACCATGGAGTCTGTCCCTTCTGCTCTGCTCCTCCCCACCCCTACTCACAGGCACACATACACTCTCTCGCTCTCAAATAAATAAATAAATAAAATCTTTTAAAATATATCTGATTAAGTTGGACAACTTTTTTTTCTGCATATCACTTTTCTCTCCTATAAAATGAGAATGTTACCTAATTAATCAGTGAGAAATAAATGAGGAGACAGAACATTTAAAGAAAATTTAAATGTTATGCAATACTGAAAACTGTCATGAAATAGAAAATACTATTTTGTCTACATTACAAAGAACAATAAAATGCCTTATTCCCCCCAGGCTAATTCCAGCTGAACACACCTTCTCAAGGGCTTGCATCTCCTCTCTTAGAAAAAGGAGTTTGGTAATTTGAGTCTGAGGTGATAGAGTTTCTCTGGACTTTATAAACAGAAGGGATCATAGTAAGAATAATAAATCAAATTTCATTGGTTCCTACCCCATCAAGTGGGACCTGAAAGCAAATTTCTTTCTAAATACCTCTCACACCCACACAATCACGTGTGCCTTGGGAGTCCCCACAAAGTATCTCCTGTGTGCTCACAAACATCTCTCTGAGCTCCTGTCTCCATATGGCACCTGCTTGTCTCCTTGTCCAGCTCTTCTGTACCAATCAAGCGGATGGAACTGATTGGGGTGGAGGAAACCACAAGGGCTAGTGGTCCAGAAGGTCCAGGGTCACTCTTGTGCTGAAGGTCAACACACAACTAACCTCGCTGAAGGCGAACTTCCCAAAAGTTTCACCCAAGGCCTGAACCAATTCTTGGCAGCCCATGCAGAGATCCTGAAACCAAGCTCATTGCCACGTTCTAAGACAAGAGGTAAGTCCCTTTGCTCTTAGAGCCCCAAAGCTCTTTTCTTCATCTTCCGCCACCCAGTCTCTGCCTGGGGGAATAAGGTGTACAGCCCTTCCCCAGGTCCAGTTCCTGATTAAGCTCTCCTTGCTCCTCCTCAGCTCTCTCCATCACAAGACATTTGTGGAATATAAACAAGACTGGCATTGAGAAAGTAAGAAGTATCCCCTATCTTTCTTCCTTTCATGGCCTCGGGACTCCGGCTAGGTGGACGAGAGGGTTTTAACTTTGGAGAGCTGAAGCAGTTCAAGTTTTTGCAATGTATTAGGTGGGCTCATTACTGCTCTGCAGAGCACTTTTAACTTACCTGGAATCTTTCCTTTTCTTTTTCTTATTTTAGCTGAGAGGAAATTCTGCTTCTTCTCTTCTCTTTATTTCCTCAGTTAAATGGCCAAGGGTATGTATGGCCCAAAGAAGAAGAAAGAGGGAACTTGAGATCTGGGACCTTCAAATTTCTATCTAAATACCCTGAAAAGTCACCAGACAGGAAAAGGAAGAAAGGATTAAACTGGACATTTTTCTCTGGCAAAATGTGAGCACAAGAGACTAAGCACAAAAAGGCCTGTGACCTAATAGCATTGACCAGAAGCTGTTTCCTTTAACTGACAACAAATCCTAGGGGTAACTGAGCCCAGAAAGTAATAGAGGACAGCATCGTTGTCTGTGGCTTCTGCAGCTGGGTACTGAATCACCTCACCAAGAGACAAATGGCCGTTCATGACTGCACTAAGAGATTTTAATGGATCCCAAGCTATCTGTCAAAATAAAATTTTACCAGCCTTAGAAATCTTCAAACTCAAAAGGAGACTAGAGACATATAAGAATCTATCACAGTATGTGGAAGGTGGACTTTTTTTTTTTTTTTTTTTTTTTTGGTATTATGGGTTACATTTAGGTAGTCCTTAGGGCCAAGGACTGAAACTCTTGATTTGATGTTAATTTAATCCTGGTTGGGATGTGTAGGTGTGTTATGAGGTAGGTATAAGATCTTGACTCCATTTAACAGTGAGGGGACCTGATTTCCTGATTCAAATTGGATCCCTTGCCTCTTCACTAAGTTGTCCAGACCCATAAAATGACCTCAGAATCTGCAGAAGACCTGGGAATGGTTGAAACTTGAAGGTGTCTTTGTCTTAGTAGGAGAGGATGTTGTGGGTGCAGCATGGTCCAGATATGATATAGATGTGTGACCAGAAAAAGGAACCAGGGGACAGAAAACACCCAAGACGGGGTTACTGAAATACCAAGATGAAGGAGGGACATTGAGAATAGTCTCTATAAAAGTTATATGCGTTCCTGAGGAATGAATGACACTTTCATGCTGATATATAATCCTTTAGGTCAAGTGCCCAATACATATATCTGGAGGGAATTAGTTATGTTTCTCCTATAAAAAATACTGCACGGAGAGAAGTGAAAGCCACTTCACTTAGCCAAAACTGTCAAAATAAGACCAACAAGTAAAAGCTATGGGAAGATATATTTCAAAGACATTCAATATAAAACATTTAACAACTGAAAGATGGAACAGGTTACCTTTGGAGCCTATACAATAAAAAGATTAAGAGCATAGGTTTGAGAGTCAGAAAACTGTGGATCTGAATCCTGATGTTTAACATACACTCACTGTTACTCAGCTTCTTTGGGTCTCTTGTTTCTCACCTAAAGACTATGGATAATAATAGGGCACACTTCCCTGAAATATTGAAGGATTAATGACATAATGTAAAAAAAAAAAAAAAAAAAAAAGCACTTACACAGAATCTGACGGTTAAGAAGAAGACTCAATAAATGGAAGCTTTTTGTGCTACTGCTTTTGTGTTACTAACCAGCATGAAGTAGAAACTGCCAAATACAGATGGAGGAGATAGTTAGCTTTGGGAATTTATATCATGTAAACTATGTTTGTTTCTAAGCAAATGCATTCTAAGCAAACAATGACTTTAAATGGACAGCTCAGCTCAAAAGAGATGAAGTTAATTGTGCACACTAGCAAGAGAAGATTCAAAATACGTATGTCTGTTCACTGTACCTCTCCATCTGACCCATGTGATGTGGAACTAGATAGCCTAGCACAATAAAACAGACAGATCAATAAAGTTTAAGCAAGAATTCCCACATGAAGTCATGCAGGGGGGAAAAAAACCATCAAATCGGATTATGACATAAAGGGTCTCTGTGTGTATGTTATATGTTGAAAATATCTGTAAGTGATTTTATATGACCTGAAGCAGAATACCAAGGGCTAGTGATTACATAAATAATGGAACAGGAAGATAGCAACAATATTTAAGGTTACTCAAGACAATGAGTAAGCATAAAGCTGCCATTCGAAATGTGAGCATCTAATCCAATTCTATAAGGAATTAATTAGCTGATCTTTTGATTTACTTGAACACTTACGAAATTGCTTTCACAAAGGCAAATACAATGGTCTCTGCTGGTGAATTAAAGGTGAGCCCGGTCTTGAATGAAATGACACATTTCAGTCTATTATTTGGTTTTAGAGATTGTCTTTATTAGATGTGTATCAACAAAAGGATGCTTCTTGGATCAGCACAGGAAAGGACTAATAAAGGTAGATGTTGTTCATTGTTAGCATAAGAATTCAAAAACAAATTAATGTTACAGAGGATTCTATACAGAACACAGATCCTCCAAGGGAAATAGAACTTGATCTTATTAAAACTGCAAAAACCCCATTTCATTGATAGCCTCTTTATCCAGTCACCAGCTTCAAGTAAAAGGGACTCCCAGTCCTAGACACTGAACTGATGAGCTCAGGTTAAGCAGTCCACATGGAGCCTTTTGTTTATGAAATGGCCATGCTGTTACCAAGGAGCATAGAAAAAAGTGCTTCCATTCCACTCCTGCCACAGACCATGCCTGCCTTCATCCTCGCAGCAGGGCCAGGGGCTCTCCTTATCGGGTTCCTGCTGGTTCAGCTCCTAATGGCCTTCCTCAATTCCCATTCTGTCTGCTTCACTTTGGGCTGACACAGCAAATGCATACAGAAGAGGTTTGCAGCATGGCAAGAGTCAGAGACTGGAGACAAAGAAGTCTCCTTCAATTAATTTATTTTTTCCTTATTCATTTATTTGTCTGCAATTCTGACCATCCATTGATGATCAAGGATTTCAGTGACTGACACCAGGGACAGGCACTAGAAGAAATCAATTGTCAGTAACCTCAGATATCACAAGGTACTGGATAATAATTCTATCTGAAAGAGAGCTACTGGGTTTGTGCAAATCACAGGGAAAAACAGGTGGAAGAGCCTAACAGAAATATTATACCTTGACTCCAGTATACCAAAGCCATTTTGGATTCTGTTCCAATTGACTGTCATACACATACTTCAGAAATGTGGTTGGGATTATTTTCTGATATAGGTCAAAGGTTGTATCCAAAGAAGTGAATGCATAAAAGAAGATCTGGAAATTATCTTGTGAATTGGAAGACTTGGCGAAAATCAGGTTATAGAATTTAGGCTACCAAAGAGGATTGCACTTCATCAGGAAATTGTGATTCAATGTGGACAAGAACATTCAAACTAATAATTTTTGACATTGAGATACACTATAAAAAGGGTTTGATATTTCCCTTTCTAGAGAATATTTGAAGTAGCCAAGATTATCATGTGCTCTGGTTTCTTAAACAATAAAATTCTGTCTTATAAGCCTGATATGCAAGGCCATTTATAATCCAGTGCCAGACTACCCTTCCCTACATCTCTTCCCTACAACTTCCAAATCCTTTACTCTAGCCACACAAAAAGTACTTCCCTTTTATCTACTGACTCATTTGTTGATTCACATATTCATTCATCCAACATACATACATTAAGCATCTCATTTATTTATCTAAACAACCTTGTGAGATGGGTAAAGTATGATCATTTTTCCTAGAGCAGGGATGTGAATGCTCTACTAAGGCATCTGAACTTAATTCTTAGTGGACATGAAAATTCCACAAAGTACATGGAGATTAGAGGGATATCTGTCATGGATTAACTTGGTCTGATTTTTATTTTGGAAAGATAACTCTGGAGGCATTAGAGTAGGTGGGGTGTGGTGTGGGAATTGATAGTGGACACAGAGGATATTGCAATGATCCAAGCAAGGTGTAATAAGAGTATAAACTAACCTTATGGTGATGGGAATGGGGAAACATGGAATTACATGGGAGACATGTAGGAGGTAAAGTGATAGAAGCTCAGGTGACTGACTGAAATATATGTGAGGAAGAGGGAGGTAGCCAGAGGAGACCTGGGTTTCTGCCTCAAGTGACTGGATTATGGTGGTATCGTTAACTGAAATGGAAAGTGTAAGAGAAGCAGGTGTGTGGGAGAAAATAAATCCTTTCATGTCTCCTGGCTTAGGTACTATCTGACATCCAAGTTGAGATGCTATTAGCTTCTTTAACATGTGAATCTGGTCTCTTCTGAGTGGAAACATCAAAAAAGAATTAATATAAAGTTTCTATTTTGTTCTATTTCTATTTTGCCCTTTTACTTTCACCTGACTGATCAAAGACTCTAAGTGCTAATATCTTTTTAACACCGACTTAGAAGTGTTTGTGAGATAGTGAAATACAGGCAACTGTTGGGTGAGTAAATTGGTACAGTCTTCCTGGAGGGCAGTTTAGCAGAATGAGTCTCAGTTAAAAGTGCCTCCCCTCAGTGGTAGATTAAAAAAAGAAGAAGAAAAAAAAAAAAGCCACAGTGGTTTGCAGCTCCTCCCATCAAAAAGTTGAGACTGCTTTTCTACCCCTGGAATCTGAGCTTGGCTACAGAACTTGTTTGGTCAATGGGACATTAGAAAACATGACTAAAAAGGACTGCAGAGTATTTGCCCATTGGGGTTTGCCCTCCTTTATTGCTGGGAAACCTTACACCATCCTGTGAACAAGCCCAGCCTAGCTTCCTACAGGGAGAAAGTGTAGAAAGAAGCCACAATCACCCTGTCATCTCAGCCACCTCAGCTGCACCAACTGAGGCCTTGAACACCCTAGATTATGGTTTCTGAAACTTGCCAGTATTGACATCTGGGATGAAACCATTCTTTACTGTGGAAGGTTATCTTGTGCATTGCAAGATGTCTAGCAGGAGCTCTAGCCTCCACCCATTAGATGCCAATAGCTCTGTCTCTCCTACATTGTGTTAGCCAAAAATGTCTCCAGACATTGCCACATGTGCCCTGGGACTGGGAGACAAAATCACCACCATTTGAGAACCACTAGTCTATCCCATACTCATCATCATATTCAAGGTATAGTGTTTATAAGAATAGCAAACACCATTAATTATATGCTTATTATGTCATATATACTATGATAAATATTTTATGTGGGTTATGTCATTTAATCCTTACTGTAAGCCTGTGAAGCAGATGTTATTAATATCTCTATGTTATAGATTAGGCAACTTGTTTTTTAAAATAAGTCTCTTATTAGAAGCATCACTTTTTAACATACATATGCATAGATATGCACATATATATGATTATTTGTTTTTTTTAACACAAAAAAGTATTTTATGATGCTATCATTTAGGACAAAGTACTCTGTGGTCATGAGAGTGCCAACTTTGGCCCTTTCAGCATTGAGGACGAAGTTGATCATCTGTGAACCAGGAAGTGTCTTCACCATACACTAAATCTGTTGGGGTCTTGATCTTGGATTTCTAGCCTCCCAAACTAGGAAAGACAGATCCGAAGAGACTGAAAACCAAACTAAGAGAGGACTTCCCTCAGATATTGGCTACAAATTACAAATGAGATGAAGGATTCAGAAGGCAATTTTTGCTTGGATCACCGTAAGTAATGGATTTTTAATAAAGTCAGAAATACAAATGAAGAGTAAAAGAAAGAAGAAGAACAAGAAAGTCTTATCATTATAATGTGGTCAGGAAATGAAAAATATAGGCAGCCATATAATTTCAATTTTAAAGCTACAAGGAGAATAATTATTTCTATTCATTAATTACATGACACAATATTATGTAGCATGATATAAAAACCCAATCCACTTACTTAATGTTTATTTACTCTTTTGTTTTGGCAATGAATTATTTAACTAACACATTGTACTCTGCTTATTATATAAGACAATATTTACCCCCAACCTGTTATTTTCATGGAGATACAAACGTCAGTCCCTTCGGCAGACTGATTCTACGGAGAAACATCTAAACAGACAGGAGGGAGGGAGGAAAGGCAGGATGGAAGGAAGAAGGTAGGAGGGAAAAACAGATTAAGTTTTGATTTGTTTTTAGAAGAAAACAAATAGGAAAAAAACTTCACTAAGAAAAGTAGAGAAGACCTAAGAAAGTAGAAATGTAAAAAGCAGAAAGGAATACGACACTAAAGATTTCTCTTTCCTTACCTACCATTTTTATTTTCATGATTTACATTCTACACTATAACCTATGGTTGTGATTTGTACATTTCACCTTTTTTTTTTGTCAGTATTGATTGGCTTATGTAGCACTGTAGATCTTATCTCCCTTATAAAGAGGCACTTCTGCAATTTTGGACACACACACTTTAAAAGAAGTATCGTAAGCTATGATCCCCAAAGATAGCGCTGAATAGTAACAGAACTTAGAGTGTCAGATACGGGGTTATGATCACTTATAGATATGCCATATTATTTTAAATGTATGTAAATTTCTTATTTACTTCTGGCATTTGATATTTGTTTCTGCTATACCATTTAGCCATTTTATTGACAATCTATAATTTTACAAAGGTAAATTACATCTAATAAAACACAGCATTTGGGATGAGTTTAATTCATTGTGTATTTTCTTAAGTTATAACTGTAAAGTTTTAGAAACAATTTTTGTTATAATTTTGACGAAAGAGTTTGGTCTTCTTAAATTTTATTTCTGTATAGATACCGAGTAAATAATTCGCTTGGGAATTCAAAACTGATTAATGTATTTAGAAGATACAATTTCCAAATCTATGTTATTACTGAGGTTTTTTTCACTAAAATGCAATAGCTACTTTCACTCAATAAAAATAAAATGGCATTTGCATTTAAAAAAAAACAAAAACGAGTGTAACTTTGGAGCCAATCCATAGGGTTGAAATTCTATTCTATCACTAAGCATTTGTGTGGACTTGGAAGTCATTTGGCCTCTCTGCTTTATTTTCTCAATTGTAAATTGCTACTATAATATTTAAATGAAGTAATATAGTAATATATGCAACTTAGAATAGTTACCAGGCACATGGTAAGCCATACACACACACACACACACACACATTACTATTATTAATTTTCTTTTTCCATTTCCCAAAGAATAACAGACATCCCTCCAGGTAAGTAAACATTAAGTCACATTTTTCAAAATGGCACAATATAACAATTTATTTAGTATTCCATAATTTATTCAGTGCCCTACTGATAAACTATTCAGATATTTTTCCATATTTTATGACTAAATGCTGCATTAGTAGAGATATATATCTATATCCATATCAGTATCTATCTATATATATATCCTTAAAAACTCATGGATATCTCATTTCCTCAGGATATCTTCCCCCAACATCAGAGTACTGAGTGAAAAGGTATGTGCATTTTCAGTTTTGAAAATATTTGCCAATTAAGTGCTAAAACTGTTGTAATAATTCACACAACCATTAGCAGTGTATAAAGTGTCTGTTTCACATATACATACATATACACATACCTGTCACCACTGAATAAAAACAATATTTACAAATTTTTTTAATAATCTAATGGTAGCAAAATGGTATTTAGAGTCTTTATTTGCTTTTCTCTGAATATTAATAAATTTGATGTAATTAATGGACATTTGCATTTTACCTTTTATGAGTTTCTTGTTTGTACATTTGCTCATTTTACTATTGTCTATTTCTTATCATTTTGTGGTGCTCTTTGATAGTATGTTCATTAACCTATTACAAGCCATATGTACCGCTAATATTTTCCCCTACCTTTCAAGTTCTCCTCTGTGTATCAGTGAATAGCCACTCTTTAGCCAATGGCTCTGAAACAGAATTTTTCCTGGCCTCTGAGGATTTGTGGCTATTGAAGCATGAGCATTCAATGCAGATGCATTAGGAGATGCGCGTGTTTCCTATTATAAAATCAATGCTTCTAAGAATCTCCCTGAAGTGAGACAGCATCACATCAATCTTCATACTTTACCTTAAGAAAAATAAACCTCTTCCTGAAAAGGAATGTCTGGTTCATTTACTAACTCACTGGGAGCCCCATTTCTCTGGGACGGTCTTGCATCCCCAAACACTGTGTTCTTCTCTCCTACTTTACAGGAATATATGAGACTTGGTACCAAGATTACACTAAGGGCTCTAGGATCTCTGTGGTTTTTAATCAGTTCATGGAAGGCCTGGTGCATCTTACCTCGAACACTCAGTAGATCAAGGATCACGCTGTCTCACGTCTGTGTCTTTTGTCTTCCCAATGAAATAGTGAGCTTAGTTGTGATTTTTTGCATTGCTTTTCAGGAGCCCTGATGTTTTCTTGGACACAGAACAAGGCTATTTGGAATTTCTCCCTGTAAGTAAGGATCTATTTATGGACCTGTTTCTCTGACATAGTTCTCTTGACATAGTTCTTAAGACACAGAGAAAAAAGGAATGAAGTAGGGCCAAACAGCTCCTGAGCATGGCAGATTGGATAAAGAAGCAGATGATTCACTCAGTCAGTCAACTGACAAATATTAATTGAGCCTCTTCTATGGAACAGGCTGGGTGCCCACCTACCAATATGGTACAATTTGAGGAAAATGACAAGACTTACTTCACTAAGCTAAAACACCTCCACCAGCAATAAAGATTCACTTCCTAAAATTCTTAGTAAGATCTTAGACAAAATCAGCAGCCTCAGAAAAAGAAACACATGACCATAATCAAACGGGCCAACAAGTAAAAGAAATGAAAGGGCTGCTCAAAGATGGGATACTACTCAAAATAAACTACAGTCACAGGTGTATTTGGAGGAAGAAATAACCTATACCATGACCATGATAAACATATAGTTTTAATTTACAAACAAAGAGCATCAGATGGTGAGGAAATCACATGGTTCAGACCTGAGGATGGATTCACACCAGTTACAATCTACACTGGGGGTTAGAAATGAAAGGGACGAGAAACTGAAGTGACACCACTGTAGGAGTGCCGGGGAGACCTCTGGACTAATCAAGGAAAGGAATGGTGTGTTCCTGACGCAAATGACAGAACTGACACCACAGTGAGGAAGATCAGGAATAAAAGACAAATATTCACCTACTGGCTAAAACAGAACTTGACTGACCCGGTGCTCAGGCACAGACCTAACATTGTTTTGTGATATCATTTCTCAGAGCGGATGAGGTCATTAGGTAGACTAGGCTGTAACTTATTCTCAGCGATAGTAATGCAGAGTGAGGGAAACATCCTTAAAACAGGAATGTGCGAGCTAATGATAGCCAAGGAGTATTTTAAGAACTCCGGGGAGTAAAGGAACAGAACTCCCTAATCTAAAATTCTAGAAAGGGTTAAAAGTGCTTGGTGTCATGTGGGAGGAGTCTCAAGGGTAAAAGTATAACTGGGGAAAGGTATTAACAACTCCGCTGGGGAAGGAAAGTTAAGTTATCTAGAAAGACCAGTGTGACTACACGAGGTTGGATTTCAGTAAGCTTCGCTATAAACACTATATACTAATAGGGACATAAAAAGAAGGTAAAGACGTTAAAACACATGCAAGATTTGAGAGGATGGTAACACAAAGAATAAATGAAAGGAATTAATGGTTGAGGAAAAGTTAAACGATGAAACGGGGGCACTGACATTGGTAAAGAATAAGAGACGCGATGAATCAGGGTAGATGCTGGAAAAGAAAAACGTGGAACATGGTAATTCTCCTGCTGCCCTGGGAGGAAGTCTGGACTTTAGAGTTGTCTGAGGAAGGGGATGGGAGTCATTCATTAGGGATCAGCAACAAAGGCTTTCTACAATGGTCAAGAGCATAGATCAAAAGACATGCAAGGACTCCTATCAAAGGACCATCCATCTTTTTCAAAGAAATGGAACAAATAATTCTAAAATTTATATGGAACCAGAAAAGACCTCGAATAGCCAAAGGGATATTGAAAAAGAAAGCCAACGTTGGTGGCATCACAATTCCGGACTTCAAGCTCTATTACAAAACTGTCATCATCAAGGCAGCATGGTACTGGCACAAAAACAGACACATAGATCAATGGAACAGAATAGAGAGCCCAGAAATAGACCCTCAACTCTATGGTCAACTAATCTTCGACAAAGCAGGAAAGAATGTCCAATGGAAAAAAGACAGCCTCTTCAATAAATGGTGCTGGGAAAATTGGACAGCCACATGCAGAAAAATGAAATTGGACCATTTCCTCACACCACACACGAAAATACACTCAAAATGGATGAAGGACCTCAATGTGCGAAAGGAATCCATCAAAATCCTTGAGGAGAACACGGGCAGCAACCTCTTCGACCTCTGCCGCAGCAACATCTTCCTAGGAACAACGCAAAAGGCAAGGGAAGCAAGGGAAAAAATGAACTATTGGGATTTCATCAAGATCAAAAGCTTTTGCACAGCAAAGGAAACAGTTAACAAAATCAAAAGACAACTGACAGAATGGGAGAAGATATTTGCAAACGACATATCAGATATAGGACTAGTGTCCAGAATCTATAAAGAACTTAGCAAACTCAACACCCAAAGAACAAATAATCCAATCAAGAAATGGGCAGAGGACATGAACAGACATTTCTGCAAACAAGACATCCAGATGGCCAACAGACACATGAAAAAGTGCTCCATATCACTCGGCATCAGGGAAATACAAATCAAAACCACAACGAGATATCACCTCACACCAGTCAGAATGGCTAAAATCAACAAGTCAGGAAATGACAGATGCTGGCGAGGATGCGGAGAAAGGGGAACCCTCCTACACTGTTGGTGGGAATGCAAGCTGGGGCAGCCACTCTGGAAAACAGCATGGAGGTTCCTCAAAATGTTGAAAATAGAACTGCCCTATGACCCAGCAATTGCACTATTGGGTATTTACCCTAAAGATACAAACGTAGTGATCCAAAGGGCCACGTGCACCCGAATGTTTATAGCAGCAATGTCCACAATAGCCAAACTATGGAAAGAACCTAGATGTCCATCAACAGATGAATGGATCAAGAAGATGTGGTATATATACACAATGGAATACTATGCAGCCATCAAAAGAAATGAAATCTTGCCATTTGCAACAACATGGATGGAACTAGAGCGTATCATGCTTAGCGAAATAAGTCAAGCAGAGAAAGACAACTATCATATGATCTCCCTGATATGAGGAAGTGGTGATGCAACATGGGGGCTTAAGTGGGTAGGAGAAGAATAAATGAAAGAAAATGGGATTGGGAGGGAGACAAACCATAAGTGACTCTTAATCTCACAAAACAAACTGAGGGTTGCTGGGGGGAGGGGGTTTGGGAGAAGGGGGTGGGATTATGGACATTGGGGAGGGTATGTGCTTTGGTGAGTGCTGTGAAGTGTGTAAACCTGGTGATTCACAGACCTGTACCCCTGGGGATAAAAATTTATGTTTATAAAAAATAAAAAATTTAAAAAAAAAAGAAAAAAAAAGACATGCAAGGGAAAGGGAGCTCAGAGAAAAGGGCAGGAAACCAGGAAAAGGTCACAAAAGCAACTATCTTTGGTAAAGTCCCCATGGAACAACTGAGAAAGTGAAGTTTGTGTTTAGCAGCCCCTCAGTGTAAGGCACTTATAGACACAAACACTCTTAAGAATATATACACTGGGGGCGCCTGGGTGGCTCAGTGGGTTAAGCTTCTGACTTCCGCTCAGGTCATGATCTCAGGGTCCTGGGATCGCATTGGGCTCTCTGCTCAGCAGGGAGCCTGCCTCCCCCTGTCTCTCTGCCTGCCTCTCTGCCTACTTGTGATCCCCATCTGTCAAATAAATAAATAAAACCTTTAAAAAAAAAAGGAATGTATACACTGGACTTTGTAGGAGAAAACCAGTGTTTGTTAGTTAATATGATTCTAAATTTTATTTTTAGCGTGTCTGTATCTGAAGGTTTTGCTGATATTTTGTCCAACAGTAAGGAAAGGAGAAGGCATTGGGAAGCTCTAACCCAGAACATTTTTGGCTCACACTCTCCTTATCCATTGCCCAACTAAGTTGCCCCACTGGGCATCTAGCATGAAGTTGGCATCAGAATCCCATTCATTCATGACTCTTTGGGTTCACTTACTTATCCACTGCTCTTCGTTTATTCACCTATTCAACATTTACCACATAACTCAGATTTCTAATAATCAAAGGAATGTGTCCAGTTTCAACTTTAGCTTGTCATTAAAACTTCAATCTACCTGCCTACTCATGCAGCTGACTCTTCCTGATGATTTTCATCACAAGAGTTTTGTTTTCTCCAGCTCTACAGAGGTTAAGGACATGAGACCCTTGTTACTGCAGTTGATGCTTTCAGTCCCCACAGCCCTATCTGGTAAGCTTCTGCTTTTAGTTTAGGTTCATCTGAAATAGTTGCCTCCTTCTGGAGTCACCCTCCCTCTCTCTGTCCTCTCCATTTTCTTCTTCTGTAAGCAACACCCCCCCCTACAGTTTTTTTTAAAAAGATTTTATTTATTTATTTGACAGAGAGAGACACACACAGTGAGAAAGAGAGAGCGAGAGAGAGAGGGAGAGAGAGTGCACAAGCAGGGGGAGTGGGAGAGGGAGAAGCAGACTCTCCACTGAACAGGGAGCCTGATGTGGGGCTTGATCCCAGGATCCTGGGATTATGACTCGAGCCGAAGGCAGACGCTTAACAACTGAGCCACCCAGGCACCCCCTACCTACACGTTTTAAAACAAGGATGATTATCTTCCCAACCCCTCTGACACACATCATATTAAAATGGGAACACAGTAAGCAAAAAATTTAATAGCTTTAGGTAAGAAGTTTTGGGCAAAACAAAAGTTTTGGGTAAAGTGGTCCCCTGTATAAATGCCAAACATAAACTCTGTTTACCACAGAACACTTCCAAGTTATATATACTTCCCTCTGATTCATACTACATGATTTGGTTTCAAATGCCAAATGAACAGTGAAAGTGTGAGCCTTGCATTTCTGGAAGAGTTACCTCCTCTCCATTCTCTATAAAATGATGGTGCTGAATTAGTAATATTATATGAATAAATGAACACTTCTGTAGAATTGTTCAGTTTACCCTGTAGAATTGTTCAGTTTACCCTCTCATTCATCATTTTCAAAACAATTCTTTATGAGTTACCCTTGTCTTCGTTTTATAAATGAAGCAATGAAATCTAGAGAGGTTGAGAAAAGGCTCAACCTCAGTTGTATCAAGGCTCAAACTCAGATCTTTTGATGGAAATCTCATACTTTTCCCTACACAGCACCACTTCCAAGTGATCTTTATGTTCTCTTTCAGGGGCTGGGATGGGTATGGGCTGCAAAGTTGTCAGGGGGGAAGGGATGGGAGTCATACATTAAGGATTAGCATTAAGAGTTGTCTAAAATGGGCAGGAGTGGGCGCCTGGGTGGCTCAGTTGGTTAAGCAGCCAACTTTTGGTTTGGGCTCAAGTTGTGATTTTGGGTCCTGGGACCAGTCCCTGCTGGCTGGGCTCCGTGCTCAGTGTGGAGACTGCTGGGGGTTCTTTCTCTCTTCCTCTCCCT
>NC_081565.1:30092326-30247925 GCF_022355385.1 Mustela nigripes
AGGGAGAGGAAGAGAGAAAGAACCCCCAGCAGTCTCCACACTGAGCAGGGAGCCCAGCCAGCGGGGACTGGTCCCAGGACCCAAAATCACAACTTGAGCCCAAACCAAAAGTTGGCTGCTTAACCAACTGAGCCACCCAGGCGTCCCTAAAATTTCCTTTTGATCCAAAATATAATCTCTTAAGTTACAGCCATTTCCTAAACTCAAATCAAGAAATGAATCAAAATCACTTTTGAAGACAAAGAAAAGTCCTCAAGCTTCTTCCTGTGGTTCTGCATTTTCAGAAACAGGTTTACTTGGATGTTGAATCTACCTTCAAGGCAACTTAGCATTATTTTTAGGAAACAGGTCGGGAGGAGGGGCGGGAATCTAGCACCTGGGAGGGGAAAATGAGAGAAACTGTAGGTGGGTAGATATTTCTCTTTCCTACTAAAAAGCCGGAAAAAATCTTGACAATAAGTATCCTTGGGATGGTCCCCACAGGCTTTCTGGAGAAACAAGAGAAAAAAGAAACCCTCGTTCCACGAATTGTCCCCTAACAACAAATGATCTTGAATTTGAGGAAAAGGAAGAAGAACAAAGGTTTATAGCAAAACTGAGATCTGGGAGGAAGAGAGGAGAAGGGCCCCTCTTGGGGATCACCCTCTGGTGAAAGATTATAGGACATTGTATCTGCCAGATGCCTTATTGGAAAAGGTATTTATGAACTGATAAATTCTGATTTATTCTCTAGTGATTTCATCCTTCCAGTAACACTAGGCAATCAATTCACCAGTTCTGAATGTTTAGATTTCTTTCAGCTCTTTTCCTATAAATTCTATTCTCTTCATGTATAAAGATTTAGCTTAGTTTTTCATCACTTGCCAGACTGGCTTTTCCTGATGACTCTTAGGAAGGCTGACTAAGAACAACTATACCATATTCTCTTTTTAACATAGCTAACCTCCAAAATTTTTACATTTCCCTTCGATGAGTTTTGGTAAGTTTCTTCTGTGTAGCTGATGTTTAAGAGAGTGGAACCTTTTGCTCAAAGCAAAAGAACCATAAAAAAAAAAAAAAATCTAATAACTAGGGGCACCTGGCTCAGGTCATGATCTCAGGATCTTGGGATCGAGTCCCGTGTTGGGCTCCACACTCAGCGGGAGTCCCTTGAGGCTTCTCGCTCTCCTTTCCCTCTGCCCTTCCCCTTCACGCCCCCCATGGCCTGAGGGCCTCCCACATCACATACTCTATGTCTCAAATAAATAAGTAAATCTTTAGAAAAAAAACTAATAACTGTTCTCCAAGGAAATTCATAGAGATCAAGACTCAGGTTCAAGTGTTCAGGCAAGGCTGCCACGCCTTGTACAGCTCCTCCAGGAGAAACTCAGGGACAATTGTGGGGCAATCCAGACCTTCACAGAGCTGCCTCCAGTTGCTGTGTCCCTGATCACAAAAAAGCAACAAACCACACGGAACACCTGTCAACACTGCACCCCAAGCCAAACCTAGAAACCAGGTATAACCTCATATTTAAAGATCCCATGATAGCTAGATTTCCTGTACAAATATACATTTCTTTAATTGTGGGTGACATACAAAGATAAGATGGTATGCATGCTAAGTGTTTTTAGTTTTCCAAAGTTATTAATCTGTGAGTTAATTAATGTGTGATTAATCTGCTAATTAATCTGTGATTAATTAATGAGTTATTATTCTGTGCCCTATTAGCTCATTTTATTGGAGCACTATATAAAGGAGTCTTTTTATAAAATAAAATTTTATTTCTTTGGGCACCATTTAATTTTACCTTCTTCATGCAAGTTGCACCCCTAAATCTGGTCATCTGACCCCATGAGGCTAGAGAGAGGATAATTTGGCTCAATCAGGAAGAATATTTTAATGTTTCAAGTTGTACACAGTAAAATGGATTCTTATGCAAAAATAAGTTTGCTGGCATGTGCACCACCCACCAGCACCCCATGTGACAGCCGCTTAACTGAGACCTTCTGGCTCATTTCGAGCAATCCTCTGTGACCATGTCCTACCTTGGGCCTCATTCCCAGTCTGCATTCCCAGATCTGCTGAGCAGAACTCTGGAGCTATCTCACATTTTTAGATGTTGTCTCATCTTCAGTCTTTTAGATTAAGTGATTTCTACTGGTTTCCTACAATTATTTTTACATTTTAATTCATTTATTCAATAAATTTCAATTAAAGTTACAAAATGTAACAGGCACTCTTCTAGGTCTTAGGGATGTAAAAAGGGACAAGACATATAGAGTCTGTCATCTTTTTTACATTTTAGTAGGAGGAGACAGGTCACAAATAGATAATAAACATATATATGGAAAGTAAGGTGGTAGTCAATATTAATGAAGAAATGTAAAGCAGAGTAAAGAGCTTAAGATGGGGCATCTGGGTGGCTCAGTCTGACTCTTGATTTTGGCTCAGGTCATGAGATGGAGCCCACATCAGGTTCTGTGCTGGGCACGGAGCCCTCTTAAGATTCTTTCTCTGTCTCCCTCTTTCTCTGCCCCTCTCCCCTCCCCCTGTTCCCACTCTCTCTGGAAAAGAAAGGAAGGGAGGGAGGGAAAGAGGGAGGAAGGAAGAAGAGAAAAGAAAAGAGTAGAGAAAAGATGAATGGGCTGGGTAAGTGACCAGAGAAGAGCTCTCTGTCTGATGAAGACATGATGTATACAGTGGTAAGAGCATGAAAGATGTAGCATTTTGCAAAGCAGGACTCCTAGACTGTGCTGACAGCAAGTGGGAAGTCCTGAGGTAAAAGAATGTTTGCATTTTTGATGCACATCAAGGTAACATTCTCTGCCCCAGCTCTCTGGATCCTGGCCAATGACAGCTCAGATCCCATAAGCCTCAATGTTGGGTACATCCATTATGACCACCCACAAGAAGAAATGCTGGAAAGGAGAAGCTGGATAGCTTCTCGTTACCTGGAGCAAAAGGGGAGACCTGAGCACTGAATGAGTGACTGGGATTCTATGTGTATATATATATATATATATATATATATATATATATATATATATATCTGGATAACCTACCAGAAAACTAAGGAAAATTGGAGCTATGGTACGTATTTCACCAAGAGTGTTTCATAAGGTTGTCTTCATATTTGAGAAAGGCATACTTTTCATCAATTCCCAAGCAAGTCCATCCAAGTAGAAAGAAGCAAAGGATGAGGACTGAGATTTACTCTTAAAGCAGAGCTTTGATGTACTGAAAAAAACCCTCTATTTTCCCACCCCGGCCAAGCTTCTGAATTCCATGGCTCATGCATTAGGACTAGCTGATGGTGATATTCTGACATAGACCTGACAAAGTTTTGGGGTTACCAAAGTTAACGATGCATATTTTCAGCTTCCTGCTTTAAGTCTTAATTTCCAAAAAAAAAAAAAAAAAACCCAAAAAACAAAAAACAAACAAAAAGTGTTAAAGTTTTATGGAAGAAAATGTGACAACTGGGCATTTAAAAGCTTGACATTTAAGTTGTTCTGAGGGCTGCTCATCATATATGTGTAATAAATAGTGAGTAATAGTAGCTACAATGCCCTTAGTCCTTATTATGTTCTAAACTCTCTATTAATGGCAAGTAATTTATTTATTCCTTACAAAACCTCTTCCAAGGAAGGAAGATACTTTTATTATCTCCGTCTCCCAGATGAGAGAGCTGAGTCTTCAAACAGCAAAGGACCCGGCCTGACATTGCAATGCCAGTGAAAGGCAGAGCTGGGGCTAGAACCCAGCTCCATCTGTCTCCACAGCCCAAGCCATTAGCCCACCACAGGATCTCGCCTGCATAGCAGTGAAAGATAATTAGAGCATTTAGGAATCAGAGCATTGCTTATGCTCTCACCACGAAGAAAAAAATCATCAGTTAATATAAAAAAAGAGCTCCTGCCTTGATTGAAGTTGGCAGGTAAAATTCAGTTATTTTGGTACTCATTTCTTAAGGTTCAAGATGGCTAGAAGTGAAACTAAAAAATGAATCGCTGCCAGTCTGTTTACAGAAAAACACCCTCCCTGGGTAAGGAAGGCACCCTCTCATCTCAACGTTAGGGTCAGGCTATTGCTTAACTTCAGAGTCTTAGTAAAGTGGGACAGTATCAGGCCAGGGAGGAGAAGGTAGACCTTGGGGAGTGGTTAGAAAGGCAGGGAGGGGAGTAAGGATAGGGAGACAGTCTCAGCAGCAGCTTGTGGTGGGAATATTTACATAAAGCATGAGTCTCAATTTGCTAGGGATTCGTTGCTCGAACCAGTGTTTGTGAAGTGAGTACCCTTGATTCCTCTTCCAGATGTGAGGGCTGTTTGGTGGTGCCCTCCGAGGCTGTAGCCTTGTCTTCCCAGGTTGGAAGCAGCGTTGCCTTCCGAAGCTGGAAACCAGCCTGTCATCCCAGCGTCTCCAATCACTGGGGGACCCTGGAGAAGTCAGTTAACCTCAATGGAGCCTTTTCTCATCTAAAAGAAATAAGACAATTGACTAGACTCTCCCTTCCAGCAATTGTGTGAGTCAAGGAGAATTTACAGCTGTTGCCATTCATTAAGTTCGAATTAAGTCACCTAATTATTTTATCTCTTGTTAGATAGAAGGTAAGCTCCTGGAAAACACATGGTGGTAGGTGGTCCCTGGAAGAAGCTCAGAAAATATGTGCTCATTGACCATATCTACAAAATATACATGGGGACAAATGGCCAAAGAACCCTAGCATATGTCAGCGGAGCCCTATTTTAGGATAGAAAGCAGCTCTCACCCTTCTCATACAACAGTAATATTTACCAGACGCTTATTACCCTAAAAATCGCTTTCATTTGAAATTGTAACTCAAAGTAAATGGTAAGATAGTATGTAAAGTATAATCTCACCATGAAAAAGAAAAAAAGAACAACATATGTAAATGTTAATGAACCAAAAAGGTCGGAGGCTCATACACGAAGCAATTGACAGTGGTTTTCTGCGGAAGAGTTTGGAGCAGAAACAGGACTGACTTTTACTTTCTACTCCCCGTACTTCATTACATGCATTTTCTATCACACTGTGGTACCTATACCATTGTTGAGGGGTTTGATGGCTAAAATACTCTAATTGTTCCAAACTAGTCTGGCCAGGAATTGCTTGTCTGACATGTTACCTGTCAGCCTATATATAAAAAAACGAAACCCCAAAGATTTTCTCAAACCTAAAGATACTGCCTTGCTTTTTACACTGCAGGGGGAAGGGGGAACCACACAGAGATAATGTTTTCTCCAGTTAATACAAGTGTGAATGAAATGGTCTTACTTTTTTTTTTTTTTTCTTTCAGTTTCTGTGACCCCCAGGAGAGAAGGCTGTGGGCTGGTTATTAGAGCATTTGAGTGTGTGGGTTTGCCTGGAAGCAACAGCTCGCAGAGGCTGAAGATGGGACTAATGATAAAGCCTGCTCAGCTGCTAGAGCTCTGGGCTCAACAGCATTGCTCTCGACCAGATTTTATTTCTTGTTAATTAGATCCGATTTCACTTGATTATGGATTTCATTGAATTTAAAAGGTTGGGAGTGGGGGGTCACTTCTCCCTGCTATTCATCAGAAACATCCATAAAAAGAGCACCCGGAAACCCTTGACCATCAGCCGTGCAAATCCATTACTCCTCATTGTGATGGATTTGCTCCAGTAATTATGATCACCTTTTCTTCAGTCTGTGTCTGTGAGCATTTCTAGAACACTTGATGCCATAATGCCCAAAGAAAAAGCCCTTTCTGACATAATGGAGGCAAGATAAAATATGTGCTTTCACGTCATGGAAAAATTTATGACATTCACACAAAGAGGGGTATTTATTTCCTATGTGTATGCATCTCTGCTTTCTGCTGTTATTGATGAATGGGAAAAGATAAATGAAGCAAAGAAGGTGGGAATAATGGCAGGGAGGGGGGATGACTGCTGACTTTCCATCTAGTGGACTCAGACAAGCTGCTGACACCCTGTACCTAGGGCTCTGAGGGCATCAGAAGGTGATGGGGTGATCTGTCACCCCTATCCTTTGAGAGTCAGAAGGATGAAGGGGGATGAGCACAGGCCTTGAACTCAGACCGAGGTGGGAATCCAGCTCTAGCTTTGAAAGCTTGGGAGAGCTAACTGACCTTTGTTCAGCTGTCGAATGAGATATTAATGTCTGTTCCCACATGCTGGAGAAATCAAGGAAATAATATGCAAGCCTCTTCTACACTCCATAATAATGCTGTGTGTAGTAGATGCGCCCTCAAAATTCCCTCCCTTTTACTCTTCTTCTCATCTCTATTAACAGTCCTTTTCCTTCCTTTCCTAATTTTTTGGTAGAAATAGCCAAGGTTTCTTGGTTTGTTTGTTTTAAATTTCTGGCCACAAATCTTCAAAACAGGCCAGCAGTAACACAAGTCCAAACCAGCCAAGTTGGTGGGTAGAATAATTTTCTCTTTTTTCCATCTTAGGTCTTCAAAAAACTCAAATATACAGAAATAAAAATTTACAGATGAAGATGATCTTTACACTGTCCTTAGACCTGAGATAGATAGATTATAGGTAGACAGAGCTTTGATTCAACTTCGTTTTTTTCCTTTTGGCCTTGCTTTATACTGTGAATGTAATGATAACTAATTAGCAGAACAGCCAGGTAATGAAACATTTATTAACAGCTCCCACCACTATGTTGAATGGTGTTTCCTTTGATATTTCTAATTTGGGTCTATGTCATACGTAGTGTAACTGCATTCTTACACTAGTGTTGGGAGGCTATGAAATATTCTACCTCTTACTTTGCAGAAGGGCACAGCTGGAACCAGAGTGAGGCCAATGGGGCACTTGCATTGGAGGCAAATTGTGAAAGGAGCCAAAAAAAATTCAGCAATCAAGATAAACAATATTTTAATGTAAATTTTTTTTAAAAATCAAAATTATTGCCAAAAATCCATGATGAACAAAATGTCAACATTTTAAACAAAGAGGGGAATTAACCATGTGTTTGCATAACCCTTCCTCCAGCTCACCCTGATCCAGGCCTTGGGTAGACCCTACATCTGAAATCAGTAACTGGCATCTGGTCCCAGTCCTCACATTACTTGGTTACATGCTCTCAGATGAGTCACTGAACCTTTCTGGTTCTCAGTCTCCACATCTTGCTTCAGTTAGAAGTCTTATTAGAAATCTTCCAGCCACCCTGTGCACTTGCAAAGTCTATGATTTTCTACAATGTGAAGCTGCATTATTAGAACATCAGTGATGACTCAAAAAGGACAAGATTCATTCACTGCGCCAACCATTCAACACACGGCGTTTACTGAGAAGTTACTATGTGACAACTGTTCTGTGAGGTGTTGAAAATGCAAAGTTAAGGACTACAGAAACACACAGAAAGAAAAGCCAACCCTAGTTAAAAGGCCAGGACAACCTTCCCTAGGAAGACACTTTGGCCTAAAGGACTAAAGGAGTCAGGGAAGGCAAGAATGGAGTTCCACAAATGGAGAACAGCATGACCAAAGACCCAGAGGCAACAAAATTCTCAGTTGGGAACCTCAGTAAGTGTAGTATGGGCGGTACTTAGTATAAGTGGGGTAGATGAAACAAACAAGCAAAACCAGTCTTTGATTACAGAACAGTAACGAAAGTATTTGGAGAGTATAAGGCAAAGAGCACTGGGTCATGGTCAGACCTGGGTTCCACTCACTACTCTGTTGCCAATTAGCTAGATGGTAGGGCTTCCATTTCCACTGGAATGTGATTTTAGAACATACCATACACTTAGCCAAAAAGATGGAAGGCTCTTACTTCCCAAGAAGTATTGCAAATCTCACATCTGAGATACTGAGAGTTTATGTCCTTCAGTAGCGGAGATGTGCTATAATTAATACACGTAGTCACTTCCCTGCAAACAATTTGCTCAACAGCTAAGTAGCTGCTCTGTGACACCTATGAGCCTGGAGAATGCCAGGACCAGCCTCAGGCAAACAAACTTGCACCTTCCCCAGAAAGGCACGAGAAGGAGGCAACAAGGCAAATGTGTTAAGCAGACACACCCAGGACTTAGCCACGCCACTTAGGCGTATGATGGTGGTGCCGCTCTGCCCCTGCCATATTTGTGTGCTGATTTAATTCCTACAGTTGGGAAGACAGGATTAGAGCCAGCTTTTTATAACCAACCAAATTAATTTTTTTAAATGAACACCAAAGCACACAATCACGGGGGTCCTGAGCATAACGTCAGAACTTTCTGTCTGGGACTTCACTGTTGTCACACAGAATACCTACCATATAGTGAGCACTTACTCTGTGCTGAGCTTTCCAAATATTAACCAGTTGTCACAGGACTAGCTGATGGGAGAAGATGGTTATCACCTTATTACAGCCAAGAGTAATTTGAAGCTGAGAAAAGTAACCCGTGTGCCCTAAGTTGCACAGCTGAGTGGTGGAGCCAAAATTCAAATACAGTCTGTCTCACTCCAGAGTCTATGCTCTTGGCCACCATACTGTCTGAACAAGGTTCATCATCCAGTATGCCCAAGTGACACCCTTAGAGTACGGCACTCAGAGGCTCCTTGAGTTTCCAGGACACTCAACGATCTGGCTGTAGCAAGCACCTTAGTTATTTAGTTATGGGAAAGAGGAACACACTCCACATCTTTTCTCAAATCCACCCTCTTATGCTCTTGCAAAGAGGTGTCCATCCGCCTCTGTCTCCTCTCTCTTGCTCTCATTTCCCACACCTTTTGTTCCCCTTAGACACGTGCTCTCTCCACCAGCTCCCCCTTGATAAAAACTGTTGGGAGTTTCACTGTACCTTCTTCTCCCTATGGCCCCATAACTCTTCCCCCACCAGACTTCATAAATGACTGATGGGTTCGCCTTGCCTGGATTTTCTTACCTCCCATTCCCCACTCAACCCGTGGAAATACGGCTTCTGAGCAAACTGCTGTACAAACACTGCTTTCCTAATGGTCACAGTGAACCCCTTTTCACTGTCTTTTTTCAGTGCCCTATTTTCAATCTTTTCAACTTCTCTGTATTTAAAATCAACCTGGTAATCTACACACTTGACAAGGAGAGACAGTTGACAGGATTATTAAAATTGAGATCTGATTCTGCCACTTACTGTCTTGCTAACTTGAGACAAGCTATTGGAACTTTCTTTGATACATGTTGCTCTCCCGCATCCCTAAATTTTGCTAAATGCTGAGATTTAGTTTTTTGCTCTGTGAACTCCTGCTCTCTCCATCTCCCCTTAATAAGAGCAATAGTTGCCATTTACTGTGAAACCACTCCACCCTGGGATCTGTACTATGCGCTTTCCAAAATGAGTCAGTTGTCACCTCAGAATCAATGTCCACAACATGGTGTTGAGCCTTTCACTTTCTGAGCTAACTTTCCTCCCCGCTGCTCTGCTGCCATCCAAAAATCAAACCCAAAATGCTATCTTTGACACTTGGTCTCTTTCATCTTCTGTAGTCAACCTGAAAGAAATTCTCATGTTTCTTATCTGTTCTGACATCTCCTGTGGGATTTTAAGACTGGAACTCAAGATGGGAACTGCTTGGAAGTTTTCAGATTGGAACTGATTGGGTTTGGTTCAGTAAGGAACCCAGTTCCCAGGACTGCGTGGTTGGAACATGGGTTGTCTGGCCCTCATTCCAGGATGCCAAGATGCCATGAGCTCTTCAAATGAGACGCTGTGGCTTACAAACTCCCTACCTCCAGACTCTCTTGAAAGTTTGAGCAAAGCACATGAAATCAGGATATTCTGACGAGGGGGAAAGAAAGAGGAATTCACATTTATTGCCAGCCTGCTATGAATCAGGAACCGTGCGAAGTGCTGTTGCTTCCAAAATGGGCTGATGATAATTTTTAAATATAAAAAGTGTGATGCCACAATGATGCTTCTTATTGGCACTTCATAGGAAAGCTCTTCATAGAAGTAGTTCCCCCTGGATCATTTCATCACTGACCTCCCAAGGGTGATCACCCTGGAGAAATGAAGTCATGATTTAGCTCCTACTATTCTAACGGAGAGATCGTCACCTCGTGACTGGATTTCCCAATCACAGATTTAGTCTTTGATTCAACAAATATCTATTGAGTTCCTGCTCTGTACCAAGACCATGATGAAGGCTGGAGATTCAGCTTCAAAATACAGGAAGTAGAACCACACAAGTGAATGCTGAGGAAGAAGGAGGTAGGATGGGGGCACAGGCAGGAGGCCCTTCTTAGATGAGCAGGCTTTCCTTTTTCCCCTCGTTTCCCAGACACATCTCTTCCTCTCCATGCTACTGCCACCATCCTCATCATTCCACACCTACATTTCCACAATAAGCTCCCTGCCTGCCTTCTCCCCACCTCCAATCCATCGTCCACACTGGGGTCGCAGTCATCTTTCTCGAATGCAAATCTGATCATGTCTCAAACTTTCTTTCAAACTCTTTCCAAGCCTTCTGGATAAAACTGAAGCTCTTTTGCTTGGGATATTTCCATTCACACTTGACCTCTGCCATGATAGTTGGTTATTCCATGGGGCTAAGAACCTACTTTTCTCACTGTAGCCACACAAAACTGCTTCCAGTTCTTATGCAGTTGTTTTTTTGTTTTGTTTTGTTTTGTTTTTTGGCTGGAAAGCCCTCCTCTTCTCCTTGTCCTTCAAGACTCCTCTCACCTCAACCTCCCTAAGAAAGCTTCTTGATCTTCTCACCCTCCTTGAGGTGGATGCCCTCCCTTCATGCTTTTACAGCATCCTGGGCATATCTCTATGCAAATGCAAACTCCACAATATTAGTTGTCAATTAATATTACCCAGCTGCTGTTCACCTCTATATCTACACTCCAGCACCCTGTGTTCTAGCCACACGGGATGGCTTACCCTACCTCATTGGGCACTTTCACACATTTCCTCTGCTTGAACTGTCCTTTCTATCCTTCCCTACCTGGTAAAAGACTATTCATTTTTCAAGAGTATCTCAAAGCCCCAGGGGAAGAAAAACACACAAACCATGTTTGTACTACTGACCTTTGATTTAACCTATAATTATAACAGTTAAACAGACTGCACCATAGTTAGGTAAATACCCATTTCCCCCACCTTGAAAGCCACTTCCTTGTGGGTTTTTTGTTGTTGTTGTTCTCCCCCAGCCTCCAACACATAACAAGTGCTGATGTGTGTTTTCTGAATGTTGAGAAAAGCCAAGAAAGACGTTGGAGTATATAGAATACATGTTATAAACTCACTGTGCAGTACAGAGCTATCCTACTCTCTAATTATTTCCTGTGTGTTAATCTTGTATCTACAACTAGATCATAAAATCTTTGAGGCCCAGGGCGCCTGGGTGGCTCAGTGGGTTAATCCGCTCCCTTCGGCTCAGGTCATGATCTCAGGGTCCTGGAATTGAGTCCCACATCGGGCTCTCTGCTCAGCAGGGAGCCTGCTTCCTTCTCTCTCTCTCTGCCTGCCTCTATGCCTACTTGTGATCTCTCTCTGTCAAATAAATAAATAAAATCTTTAAAAAAAAAAATCTTTGAGGCCCAGAACTATGTTACCTATTTTTATATGACTTTCATGCTAACTGTGGGATAAATACTTGTAAATAGACTCTGAACATAATGCAAATGTAGGAAGAGGAAATATGTCATAAAGAGAGAAAACGGAGTTCTACTAAAAATCAAAAAACTAAAATAAAATAAAATTTAATCTTTCCTTGTTAAGTTTTGCAAAACAAATGAGAATTTCACCATGAAATAAAAAGGACAAACGCTGATAATTATATTTAAGTCCCCTCATAGCAATAACAACTTGAAAATATATGTGGAAAGGTCTTCACTAGTTTTTTTAAAAAAGAAAAAAACCTTTCAGATTTCTATCTTACTAGATGCTTTTAAAAAGAATAAAAACTGTATTATGGAGTGTACTATATTGTACATCCAAAACTAATATTATGCTGTGTGTTAACTAACTGGAATTTGAATAAAAACTTTTAAAAATCATATAAATGAAGCTGTTTTAATAATACGCATTCCTTTCCCAGTCCTCCTCCCCTTCCTTTTTTTTTTTTTTTTTTTTTTTCTTTCTCAAAAACTTTTTCACCTTTGGCTATGTTGACTTGGGAGTCAAAGTCTCCTTTATCTGTGACCTTTCTCAATTAGCTTCATGTATATTATGCTCTTTCCCGCCTCAAAGAGGTTACAAAATGTTAAAAATTAAAATTAAAAAAGGTCCCCAGAGCAGCAAAGAGAGGTTCTCTACCTATCATCTTAAAATGAAGGAAACGCTCTGACAACCCATAGCCACAAGTTCTGGATCTGAGCTTCTAGTGTTTTCTTCCGTCAGCATCAGCTTGGTTTCCAGGTTCCCCACACTCCCCTCTTCCAAGGTCCTGAGATGCAGAAAAGCCAAAGATATACCTGTCTGCACATCCCAGAGAACAAAACGGTCAAGATGGAGAAACTTTGGCACATGGCACTCTCTAGAGTTAAAGAACTAATTTGTAACTGTATTAAAGGTTAGCCCAGGAATAATCAAGTCTTTTCTACCCCAGATGTGACATTCCAGAAATCTCCATATTAGAGTCCCATCCACGAATAAAAGCCACCACCCACAGAAGTAGAAGGGGTATATGAATTCAGTGAAACCTGCAGGGTACTTTGCCTCACACTGAACCTCCTTCTGCCTAATCAGCTTCTAGTCACTCCTATCCTAAATGGCCACTGTCTGTCCCTCTTCCAGTCCCCTTTGTCCCAGTCCTGGACTCCTCAAACGTTGACTCAGTCTCTGCTGTTTCAAAGAGCCATTAGATTCGAGGCGATTCCCAGGTGCCGGGAGGCGCTCCGCACTCTGAGGCCCCGCCCCAATGGGGCTGGCATTTTAGGAAATCCTTTCCTGGGGACCTCTTCCCTGGGACCTAGGAGATATTCAGAACGGTGCCTGCCCACCACCTAGATACCTAGATGCAAAGAGTCCCTCCCGCGAAAGAGGTTAAAAGGGAAAACAATATCCCCACAAAGAAAAATAACCCAGAATCCTCCACATATTCCACCTGTGTGTGTCATAAAACCCCAGGGCAAAAATAAAGCCCCAGCTTCTCCCAGCTGCAGCCGCCGCCACAGCAGCCCCAACCCAGCTCCCAGTGCTGCCGCCTTGGTGTGCGGGAAGACAGCACCTTCTCGGGGGAGGAGAGATCCCGGCGCCCAACGTTTCCAGGAGGTGATTATGGGAAGCCTTTCAGTAACTCATCATTCATCCCCGCACTGACCCGAGCCTCACCCCGACGCCTCAGGCACTAGCGCTGAATGAGAAAGCCAAAAGCTGCCCTTCCAATTCTCCAGGTGACACCCCCCCAGACACACACACACACACACACACACACACACACACACACACACACACTACGACGCGCCTAGGGTGTGCAGTTGGGGCGGGATGACAGGTGCCCACGCCTGAGGGGAAATCAAAGGCGACGCTTTCAGCCCGGGTGAGAATCCCAAACCCCTGCCCGGGCGGGAGGACTTGGCACCAGCTACCTGCAGGGCGCCCCCGCCCGCACGCCGGCTCCCGTCGCAGCCCCGAATGCAGCCAGGAGGGTGGAACCGGACGGAGGGAGCCTCCACGCCCCCTTTGTCTCCACGTTTCCCAAATGACAGGGGAGGAAAGTTTACGAGCAGGGAGGGTGTAGCTTTCTGCTGGGTCCATCTGACACCTCGCAGGAGGCGACCCTCCCTGGGATCGCCCTCTCCCCCTGCATCGCCCGGGCGCCGCCTTCATCTGCACCTGGAAACCCGCAAGCTGGGTTTGGGCCACCTGCTCCGCCGCGTCCGGCCGGGAGCCTGCCCACCCCTCCAGCTGCCCGGGTGTCCCGGAGCCGCCCGCGGTTGCGGGAGCCCCACTCACCTCTGGTGGCGGAGCGTCCTCCCGCGCGCCCTACTGGGTCGTCGGGCTGCCGGGGGCGAGGTGCATTCACGCGGCGGCCGGAGACACGCTCCCCAGGCTCTGCTGCATTCCGCCTGCGTGGGAGAGCGAGCCGGCGAGCGCGCGGCGCGGGCGTGTACGAGAGTGTGTTTGTGCGAGTGTGTGTATATGTGAGTGCGGGTGTGTGTGAGTGTGTGTGCGCGCGCGCGCGTGGGGCGGGTGCGGGGGGAGGCGCGGGATCACAGATCCCTGTCGGCGCACATCCCGCGCTCTGGCTGCTCCTCCGCCTCCTCTTCGCGCTGCCGCTAGCACAGGGTCCAGGTTTCAGGATCTCCTGTTTGTTTAATGAAAGGAAGGAGCAAAAGGCTGGCGGGGAGGGGGGAGCGGGGGGGGGGGGGGCGGGGAGAGCGCCAGGCTGCGCATGCTCAGAGAGGGACACCGAGCGCTCACTCCGGAGCGCTGGCAGAGGGAGGAGGGCGAGCTGCGGGTTGAGGCTGGCAAGACTGCGCCCACCCAGTAGCAAGGGGTTCGGCCGGGTTCCCGGAAGGCAGCAGGGAGACCCACCCGCAAAGGTGCGTCCTGCGCGGGGACTCCCTGCGCCTGCGGTGCGGGAAGCGGGTGATGGGATCCCGACCCATGCTAGGAGACCGCTTCAGCTGCGAGTCTGGGTAACGCCGGGTTCTCCTCTGGGTGTATTTGTAGCGCTTGCGCCGGGATTCCTGGCCGCGATCTCTTGCCTCTGTGCTGCGGGGGACCGTGGTGGTCTCCCCCGGTCCGGAAGGAATCACAGGCAGCAGGTCGTACTTAAACTGAAATGAGTTTCCTGGTCTGTGCCTCTTTCTTCCCCTCTCAACTTCCACTCTGTGAAGAGCTGAAAAAGGCAACTGTCTATTTGAGTCCCAAAACAGGTTTGATGGGGCGAGGGCGGGGAAGGTACACAGAACCCCTCTTTCAAAGAACAAAGCAGGAGTAGAAGGAAGAGGAGTCTCCTAGGGCTCCATCTTCAGCCTCTTTTGATGACAAGGTTAGATGGGGGAGACATTTGCCCTATTCAAGAAGGCCAAAAGAACAATAGATCCATTGTCCCCCTTGCCTTACAGTGCCAAAGCAGTTCTTCCTGAGTGGGGATCCTGGCTGCTTGGTAGAGTGGAAGAACTGTCAAGACGAAGAGAGTCCAGTGGGAGAACCTGAGCCCGCATTGGCGATGACACAGTAACCTGAGGCCGCGGGAGAGGCTAGCTGAGAGGCTTCACCAGTGGAGTGGAAACTCTTTGGTGAGATTGTCAGTGGTTAGGACCCATTGAAGAGCCTCTATCTGCAACCTCCTTTCTGTTTCACCCTGTTTCCCCCTCCATTTCCTCTCCAACAGAAGAAAAGACATCCCAAGCCGGGAACTCCTTGTAAATATATTATTATGTTCTGTTTATTCGTTTTTGGTCCCTCCAGAGAAGGACTGCCTTTTCATCATCCCAGCTCTGGAGAGACAGAAGACAGTCTACTCTGTGCACATCTTTTCCAAGCTTTCATTAAAGATCACCTCTGAGCATTTCTATGCAGTGCAAGCGAGCAGATGCCTACTTGCTGAACTCTGACCCCTATCCCATTCATCTTCCCCATAATAATGCCAAGTGACACTAGAACAGCAGGACAATTAGACCTAACCCTAGAGCACACCCGGAGGAGAGAAAACAGCATGTCAAGATACCACCAACAAAAGCAAAGTTTAGGAGAAAAGACAGGAAGGAAGGAAGGAAGGGTGGGAACTTTAAAGAGAAAGTTCTTTAAAAGCAAAAGTGCACTGCTAGTGGCTGGTTCATTCTCTCAGTAGCTCTTTCAGGGGATAGAACTGCAGCATCTCTTTGCTAAAGTGTGTCTGAGTCTCTATCCACCAGGGAGGGGGAGGAGATCAGGTTCTCCCAAGAAGCAGCAAAGTCTTTATAATGCACCACTCACAATATTTGGGGCCCCTTCCTTCTATGCCTCTTTTCTCAGGTCTTCCCCTTAGCACCAGGCTTCTTGGAAGACATCTAAGATAGATGATTCCCCCAGAGCAATGAATAGCATTCACTTGAATTCCAGGATGTTAGCACTGGCAGGGCCCTGAGGCAGGAAAGCCATTCTCCCTGCCCTGGCACTGTACACATAAGCACCAGGTGAGTGAGGGCTCTGAATCCAGTAAGTAGGTAGGACCTGGAGCCTACAGGCAGGGCTGGGGTAGTTGCAGGTCTCAACGTGGCAGTTCTATCAATAGGGATGGTTCTGAGACAATATTTTCTACAATGATAAGTGTCCAGGACTGCCTGGCCAAGAAACACACACTGTTTTGTCTGAGGCTGGCCTTGGATAAGGAGGCAAGGGATACTACTCCCTTTGCTGCTCAGGGATACCCCGTTCACAATCTCAAAGCTCCAACAAGGTCAAGGGTGAAGGAGACTTTACAAATTTGGATTGCAAATAAAATGGAATCCTTTTATGGGGCAGCTAGGAGAGGCTCAACTAGAAGTTCTGGAAGAGCTTTTTACTGTTTGAGGAAAGAAGGGGAAGTACAGGGGACATTAAATGAGATGACGCACATAAAACACTTAATAGTGCTGAGTGTACAATGAGCTCTCTGTAACTTACAGCTCTTTTATTATTGTGGTTTTAACATTTTCATTCTTGTGATTTCTTTTTTTTTTTTTTTTTTTAAAAGGCTGAGAATATTTTTTCCCCTAAGCTTAAACAAATAAAACAGATGAAAGCCAACTGCCTTCCAATTTTCCTTCTGGCTTCCTCCATCGCCCCCTCACACATCACTGATGTATTCAAATCCATGAAATGAAAAGCACGCTGTAAAAAATGTGTGGATGGTGTGAATGGTGTGAATGGGGACTAACCCCAAGCCTCACCCCTCCACACTCTGAACTAGACTTAAGCGTGGGGTAGCATTGTTTTTCAGTAAAAGCCTCAAGCACTTTTTGGCACTCCCATCTCTCAGAGATTAAGGACCCTTCCCACTTAGCAGTCAGGGTCTCTTGTTGCAACACCCCACCTACATTGGCTCATCAAGCTTTGCATTTTCACTTTTTTTTTTTTTTTGCCTTCCTTCTAATTTTAGCAATCTAATGTGTTACTCCTCCTAGGTAACAGAATGCCCGAAGCCAATTAATATGCACACATCTGCAGATGGTTTTGAGAGAAATTAATGCTAAGATTTCCAGGGGCTCATGTATTCAGGTATTTTCAATGTTCCTTAAATTCAGATTTCAGACTTAGAATTCATCCCCTTACCTAGTGGACAATCCCTAAACTTTGCACCTCTCTCCACCCACAAATAAACACATCTAATTGCCTCACCTTGTATATCAGCAAAACCCAGTATTGTCGCCCAACTGTATAGGAATTTATATTTTTTAAGAAGACCTAGTTATTAAATTTTAAATAGAACTAGCTGTTCAAAGCATAGTTTCAATACAAAAAAATTTTAGAATCAATAAAAACCATTAGTAGATACAATGTTTGAACATAAAACTCTCCAAAGTTAGAGACGTTATAGTGATGTCTCGTTATAGTGATGTCTCAGTTCTTAAAAAATTATATGAAAGCAATTCCATTAGGTTATATATTGCTGAAATAATATAACAACTCTGTGGTGATGCAGTATATGCATAAATTCTCTAATATTTTATAATAATTACGAAACACACTATTTCCATTTGAATTGTTCTACCTATAATTTTTATTATTTTCAAATACCACCCTAATGAGACAAATAGATTTATAATGTTTTCTTCTTGTAGACATTTCATATATATGACCATCTTTTCTTGTTTGGTAAAAATGCCAAGAATTTTTCAGGTAAGGGCTAAACTAGCAATTTATTTAAATTTTTTTAGATTTTATTTATTTATATGACAGAGCACAAGTAGGCAAAGGCAGGAAAAGAGAGAGGGGAAAGCAGGCTCCTTGCAGAGCAGAGAGCCAGATGCGGGGCTTGATCCCAGGACCCTGAGATCATGACCCCAGCCGAAGGCAGAGGCTTAACCCACTGAGCCACCCAGGTGCCCCTAAACTAGCAATTTATTATTATAAAGGATAAAAACATTCCTATGAATGCTAAAAACCGTTACAAACTTAGGGACTCAACAAGTTTATACATTATGCTCTGCTCACCACAAGTATAGCTACTGTCTGTCACCATACAACACTGTTATGTAACCATTGATTATATTCCCTAGGCTAAACCTTTTATTCCCGTGACTTGTTCATTCCATAACTGGAAGCCTGTATCTCCCACTCCCCTCCACCCATTTTGCCTACCCCCCACTCTAGTCCTTCTGGCAACCATCCGTTTGTTCTCTGTATTTATGCATTTATTTCTGCTTTTTGTTTGTTTTTTCATTTGCTTTACCTTTTAGATTCTACATACAAATGAATCATATGGTATTTGTCTTTATCTATCTTACTTATTTCACTTAGCATAATACCCTCTAGGATAATCCATGTCATCACAAAGGGCAAGCACTCATTATTTTTCATGGCTGAGAAATATTCCATTATATATATATGGTACACCTGAAACTAATATAACAGTGTGTGACAACCATATGCAAAAAAAAAAAAGAAAGAAAAAAATTTTTTAGCTTTATTGGTGTATAATTAACAAATGAAAGTTGTATATGTTTAAGGTTAAAAAACAATTATAAAAATATCTCCATAATCTTCCCAACACAGTAAACCCTCTTTTTACTTCTGACTTAACCCCACTTAGGCTGGTTGTGAGCCATTCAAGGGCAGAGGTTTATTTCTTTTTTATGGTCCTGGTACCTCATGAAAATTAGCAAGTGCTATATGTTCAGTAAATGTTTAAAGACTGAATGAATAAATACATAGCCAAAAATAAATTTCCCCTGGTGACATGTTCACTTTGAAAAAGTCTCCCAAATATCATGACACTTGGTACTCTATCATGACACTAGGCACTGTTTTTTAAGGTTTTGTGTATGTAATTATCTAAAACTGGACATTGACTGAGAAAGGCAAAACAGGGTTCTGCAGATACCTTTTACCCCTTTGAAAACATAAATCAAGCCCATTCTAATGTTTCTGGTTCAGAAAGAGAATGCACTTTGGCTCCAAGTACAGTATTATTCAAAGGGCAGTTTCCTAATCCAGCCAGAATAATGTTCTAATTTATTTAACTTCCCCATAAGTAGGATGAATAGTTAAGGCAATAATGGTTAGAACTTCTTTTCTCTTCAAAAGAAATCATCCAAAAAGTGAAAAGGACCACCCCCACAATTTCACTTACAACACTTCTATTATTACTGTGTTGGGTGATAATGCAACTGTGTTGCATTCATGGATAGGAATTTGGGGATGGGGAATAGGAGGGAGAGGTAGATTAAACTATAAAAGGTCTCAGCTCCAATCACAACCACCCTGAGGCCAGGGCGGGAGAATGGAAGGACCAGGTGATTGGTGTCAAGATTATGTCTCCTCTTTCATTCATGCACACAGTAAAAGAGTTTCTTGAGAATGATCACAGAGAGGGAGAAGGAGAGATCCCAAGACAGAAGCTGCAGTCCTTTGTAAACTAGTCTCAGAAGTAACATGCCATCACTTCTGCCACATTCTATCAGTCACACAGACCAACCCTGGTGCCCTTTTCAGGTTATCTTCATTTGAGGGTGCCCTGTGTTTCTTCCTGGGACCCTGACTGATAGAGATTTTCAAGAATCTTTTCTTATTTATGGACTCGTCTCACTCACACGAAACTAAATGCTGGTTGCTATTGCATCTGCTCTGATTCCTGGGTTCCCCCACATACCATGATTTGTATTCTAGGTGACTACCTCCTATGGCCCAGCCCCCAGGATCCATGCATATTTGTTGCTGGAAATCCCACCTAGCGCTCCACAACCCCACAAGTGAGACCCAGACACCTATCATTGACTCCCCTACTGTTTGGTTTCACCTCTGGTGCTATTCTTACCTTTTCTTGGAGACATCACCAGGAATTGTGAGAATCATGATTCTGCCTGCCTCGTACGTCACATGTTGTAAACATTCCATGGCTAGGATCTTCTGTCTGCTGACTCTACAGAATCCAGGAAAGGCTAGTCTGCCAGAGCCCATCTATTTCTCTTCTTCAGTCTGTCCTGTGCTGCCAACATGGAACCCTTTGCTCTCAATAATATTAATGTTCTCATTTTTCTCATCTTTAAAATTACTTTTAAATTACTCAGTCACCACTTATTAAGAGTCTAGCTCTGGGATCAACAAGCTGATTTTGTAAAGATCAACAAGCTATTTCATAATAGCATCTATTTTAGGCTTTGTGGACCATGCGGTCTCTGTCACAGCTACTCAACTCTGTCGCCACAGACAATGCATAAAAGAAAGAGAATGGCTGTGTTCCAATTTCTTTCTCTTTTACAAAAACAGGTCGTGTGCTGGATTTGGCCCACTCGTTGTCATTTCCCAACCATGAGTCTAATTCTTCATTTTCTGCTCTTCACCTCTGTCCCCAGCAATGCGTTTGTTAGAAAGAAACTGAAGAATCCTGCCTTCTGTACTGCCTATAGGAAAATAATAAAAACCATTAAATTGGTGCAGGAAATCTTAATCCATTGCCAGTTTAGGAACTCCTTGTCAGTGTGGCTTTCATGCTTTCTTAAGAATTCAAAAAAATTATTTTTCAGGAAATTATTTTTTCCTTTCCTGTAAAAAAGTTGGCTATGTTTTTTTCCACATGAATTGTGGCAGCAATAGCAACAATACTATTTTTAGCCTAAAACTGACTTGTACAGCCCTAGAAGTTTAATGAGAGGAATATTTTAAACGAAAATGGAAAAAAATAGTGTGAGCACAATATTCCTCCATGTTAAAGTAGGGCAGGTAAATATATTCTAATTATAACCAGCATTGTAAGAAAACTGCCACTCTAAAGATAAACTCAATTCCAATAAAAAAAGAACACATTTTTACATAGATCCCAATATAGGAGCAATGCCTCTACTAACTTGAACTCGTATACATTTGGCTGCTGGCTGAGCATTTTTATACATTCAGCCTAAAGTTACAAAATTCAGCCTATCTAAAAATGTCCCTCCCTCAAAGCAACTTACAAATTCAGTGTAATTCCTCCCTGTATTAGTTTGCTAGGGCCACAGACATGGTATGGAGAAATTAAAGAGTTTATTAATTTATTTGACAGACAACGATCACAAGTAGGCAGAGAGACAGGCAGAGAGAGAGAGGGAAGCAGACTCCCTGCAGAGCAGAGAGCCCGATACGGGGCTCGACCCCAGGACCCTGGGATCGCGACCTGAGGCAGAGGCTTAACACACTGAGCCACCCAGGTGCCCATATTATCCTTTTTTGAGTATTTTTGAGTATCCTTTTAAAAAAAAATCTTATTTATTTATTTGACAGAGATCTCAAGTAGGCAGAGAGGCAGGCAGAAAGAGAGAGAGGAGAGGAAGCAGTGTCCCTCCTGAGCAGAGAGCCCAATGCAGGGCTTGATCCCAGGATCCTGGGATGATGACCTGAGCCAAAGGCACAGGCTTTAACCCACTGAGCCACCCAGGCACTCTGGATGTGGAAAAATTAGAGCCCTGTACACTACTGGTGGGAATGTAAAATGGCGCAGCCATGATGGAAAACAATATGGCAGGTCCACAAAAAATTAAAAATAAAATGACCATATGATCCAGCAATTCTACCTTTAGGGCTATATCTAGGTATGTTATCCTGAGTTATCTATCCTAGTTATCCATAGCTAGGTATGTTACCCAGCTATGCATACCCAGCTATGGATAGCTGGGTAACATATCAGGTAAGAAGTCATTCATTCAGTCTTTCTTCTATTTAGCCAATATGTGTTAAATATTTGGTGCCAATGTAATTGGAGAATTTGATATCAAGAATTCCAGATAGGACTCTGAGGAACTTATGTCTAATATTCTGAGTGTGTACTCATGTTCTTTTTAATTTATAAATGTATTTGATAAAATAACAGTTCCATGAAAGATATAAGAGAAATGTCTTGAGGGCTTATTAAAAACAACCTTAAGGTGTTACTGGAATAGTATAATCACGGAAATTTTATTTTAACCATCTAATTTTGATGTTGGTTAGACTTGTGACATGAGGCTCAAGGAAACTTTTGAAGAGTATGCCTCCTAGACGTTGGTTCATCCCATAGCCCTTAAAACCAGTAAGTGGTATGTTAACTCAGCAAAATGCCTGAACCACTCTTCTGACTAGGAAAACCAGGAAAATTACTGAACTATATACCAAACTATATAACTATACTATGTTATCTTTTCATAAAATACCAATAATAATTAGCATCACCATCATTATCATCAGCAGATAATCTTCATCAGAATTATTTGCCCTTAGTCTACACATCTTGGTAAGCCAAAGATTTAATGAGGTTAGCCTCTGTTATTTTGGCTTGCAGTTTTCTCTCTTTGACCAGTAATGGTATCTATATTTCCTCTAACACACCACCATTCTTCAACCACTAATCCTTGTATTTTGGGGATATAAAATCTCTCCCACTTCCAAGCATGGGCATAGACCCAGCCTAGTTAATCAGAAACTCCCATCGCCCTAGCCTTGTGGTGTCTCAGAGATGGAAGAAGATCCAAACCAGGAAAAGTAAATTAAAACCCAGGACTTTTATTCATAGGAAAGAAAATACCTCCTTTTACTGGCATTCTAAGCATTTAAAATGCTCTAAGCATAGGAATGCCAGGAGAGAGGCCTTTGCATGATTTTGAACCCTTGAACCTAGCCATACCTTAAAGTATCATTTTTCAAGGATTTTTCAGTAACTTGAGCAAATAATTCATTTTTTGCTTAAGTCGTTTTGAATTAGGTTTTCATTCCCTGGCCCCTGTCGCAAATGTCTTTAGGGATACACTGATTTGGGAATCTCTTTAAGAATGATAATGGCAGACAAAAGGGGAAACTAGCAAAGGATGGGAACAGGGTTTAAAGATATCTCTGGTCACACTGTGACTGATTCCTACCTCTGAACGTTTTAGGCAGTCTTCCACCCATAAGCATACATCTTGTATGTCCTCTTCTCCTTTTCTCAATTGCCAGATTCAAAGGCTGGCACCCTTCAAGGCTGACATCCACTATTAGACAGATGGAGCTGAAGGGGGCAAGGCAGAGGCCAGGCAGACCCTGCCAACTCATTTGGCCTCAGGCCCAGCCCTACTCTATAACCACCGCTGCTGTCAATATCCAACTAAGGCTGGTCTGAGGTCTCCTTACTGTCAGCTTCTCTAGGCTCCTGAAGATGAGAGTGGTGTTGGAAGCTCCTTGCTTTGCCAAGGTCTAGTGGGTACACGTGCCAAGCACTGTGTTGTGTGGTCAGACAGGTGTCCATTGGCGGTAAGGCAGGATGAAGCTGCCCTCCCGCCCCAAGAGGCTCCTGCACCACAGGGTGGTCAGGGAAACTGTCTGGAACAGCTGTCACCCCTCTGACTGCCAGGCTGATCTGACTGGCATGGTGGTTCCCGCCTTCCTTACAGCGCCCAAAGTTGTTCAGTTCACAAGCGTCGCCTTCCCAGAGAATGTGGAATGTTCCTATTTGTTCCCCTCCCCAGGTCCAATTTTTGCTCTGAATCCAGAAGTTATCTAAAATGCAATCTGACCATGTCACTCACTGGTTTAACCTTTTCCCTGGCCTGATCCTTAAGGTCCTTCATGAGCTTGACAAAGACTTCATATAGATCAGGCCCAAATCTTAGCACAACCCACCCAAACCTTGTCTCCTCCATTCCATTCCCAGTGTGCTAAGTGTGCCAAGGATCCTCCTCTATGTTCTCATAGTGCCTGTGGTTTATCTCTAGCCTGCACTCACCATACTGCATTGTAATGACATTTATCTTGTGACCCTCTTTCTAACCTGGGAGCGATCTGAAGATGAAGGAGGTAGGTCTTTTGCCTGGCATATGATGGGTGCTTAGTTTATGTTTGTTGAATTAATAAATGGCACGTGACTACCTGTGCTTTCCTACTAGAATCGGGGCATAAAATGTGACAGTAAATGCGATTCTTAAGGATGTCTCATCCCAGGAAAAATGTTACTGCCTTCTTCTGCTCACCCATCAGAGTGCCTGATTCAAAGTGAATGTGGACTGTGTTTGCCTGGACACCAAGGAAGCAGGACTCTCACCACTTTTTCTCCATTTGTTACTAGGTCTAATAGAAAAGGAACTCTTGGCTCTGGGGCATCCCATCACCACTTCCACTGAACTAAATCACTTTTAGCTCTGTGTCCACTCCTCAAACAGCAGTATATCATGGGTGTGCACATAGGAACACAGCTCTGTTTTGGCACATCAGTGGTGCCTATACCCTCAAATGTCCAGTGGCTGCTGTGCCCCCTCATGCCTACGTTAATGAGTATTAGCAGTAGCGTGGGCAGTGGACTTCCACGCCACCTGCAATGTTGGCTCGGAATGTTGGTTTTGTCCTAAAGATCAGCATCTGTGCCAATAATGGTGGACATCAGCAGCATTTGCAATGATGGCTCCCTCTTCTAGTATAACAGTTTTCCTTTGCCAGGAGCCAGAATTAAATAGGAAAATGGTCGCTTCTATATGGTAGAGGAGAAGATCTTTTTATCTACACTTGTGATCCCATTTGATAAACCTTAGTAAACAGAAAGAAACCAGAGGAACACAGTTTGTTTCAATGAGACCATTTCCTCTAAAATGGCACGGCCTAAATTAACATTACAGAGTCTGTGGACGACATTGGAATGGACTCTGAAACCCTGAGTTCAAGTCTTGATTGTGCTCTTCATTTATTTTTCACACTGGCATTGGATAAGGTCCTCCTCAGCCTCAGGGTTATATCATCTAAAGAAAAAACAGGCACAATAAAGTCCTCCCCCCACCCATTGGGTTAGATAAGATCATGTGTGTCAGTGCTCTGTAAAAGTGGAGTGGGACCAGCAGCCACTCTGCCCAGCATGGTGCTTTCAACACAGAAGCTGCTCGGGAAATATGTGTGGAATCAAAATACAAGAGAGCTAGCTCCAGCTCTGAACACAGCACTAAAATGTTGCCAGGATAAATTGATAAATCCTTACTTTCTCCACTTCATGTCATTCTCCTCACTCTGAGGGAAGGGAGTGAAATCTCTAGATGGTTTGTAGCTGGGTGGGAAAAATATAGAGAACCTGAGTCTTCATTTCCGTGAAAAAGATGCCCTCAAATTCCTGAAGCAGCAGTCACACTTCCTGGATCTCCTTAGAGGTTCCCACAGTCCCACAGAGCTCTGCTTCATGCACCCTGAGGAAGGAGGGTGACAAAGCTGCAGAGAGGGGTTAGTTGGATTCTCCCTTGACTGCTTAGCAGCAGAGAATTTTTCTCGTTGTGAGTGATGGAGGCAGTCAGCACGATCAAGGACTACTAAATAAAAGCCACACACAGCTTCGAAACCCACCATCAACGAAAAAGGGCAGTCTTAGCTAGTTAGTCCTCAACAGATGCCTTGCTAGCAGTGCCGGTAGTCATGATTTAAGTAAAACAGTACTTGCCAAACTCAAAGAGTCTGTCAAGTAACCAATAAGAGTAGTTGAGGAAATCTGGGCATGGTTGCAGTCCCAAGACTCCTAGTGGACATCCCTGGGATGGACCAGAGTGTGTCCTTCTAAAGGAGGCAGATAATGGTTGTCATAAAGGAAAGGGGCAAAGTGTTATCAGTTTTCTGGTTTTCTTTACTTTGCTTTTTTAAAAGATTTCATTTATTTGTTTGACAGAGAGAGAGAGCAAAAGAGGGAACACAGCAGGGAGGTAGGAGAGGGAGAAACAGGTTTCCCGCTGAGCCAGGAGCTGATGTGGGGCTGGATCCCAGGACTCTGGGATCATGACCTGAGCTGAAGGCAGACGCCTAACGACTAAACCACCCACGCACCGCACCCCTTTTTAAAAATTAATTAATTGATTAATTAATTAATTTCTCTGATTTTCAAGGGAAGTGGCAAATCCAGTTTTACATGGCATCTTTGATTTTTTTAAAGTCTATGGATGACATTGGAATGGACTCTTTGGAAATACAAACAAAGAAATTCTGTGTTGACCAAGAAATGACCTCTGTGAGCAGGTTTCAATCCCTGGTCAGCCAGTGTGCATCTTCTAACCTAGAACTTTTCTGTCCCTCTTCAGAGATTTCTTACTTTACCAGGGGTCATAGGCTACACAAAAGCACATCCTAGAGCATGTAATGACTCAATTATGCTACAGTCACCAGGAAACTATGAGGTACATTATGATCTATAGGAAAGGAGCAGTGATGTTGTGTGGTATGATTTCTTATGAAGCAGGGGCAGTAAGGCGAGTGAGGGGGTAAAATTTTTCCTATGAAGCTCAATGAGTTCAGAAGCATGTACACACACACACACACACACACACACACACACACACACCAGATGAGATCTAGATGGATTATACACATAAAAACATATGCAGTGAACTCAATAGAGAATGGAAAGAGCATTGTGCTAGGAAACAGACTCCCTAATAACAGCAATTCACTTAGCTTGGCTTTCTCATCTGTAAAGTAGTGATGAAAATAATCCTCTCTCTTTGTAAGAAATTCAGAGGATTCAAAGAGATATGTTAGGCAGCTGGCATCGTGTCTAGCAGATAGTATATTCCATTATTATTGCTATTATTATTATTATTATTATTATTGAAGGTAATAATATGAGCCTCTATGTCCCATGCAGACATAGACTTTCCCTTTAATACACACTTCATACCACCTAACAGACTCAAAGTGTTGTACCCTCACAAATGTCATCTGTGGTGGTTGGTTCCATGGGTTTTGCACATTGCTAACAAAAAAAAAGGCCATTGGAATTAGCCTGAGAAGAGTAGTTTGGAAAATTCAGCTGTACTTTTGCCTCCTGCACCTTCTCTCATCATTCTCCACTGGGTGGGGGTGAGGAGCAGCAGGTAGCTCTTCAGTAGCAGAGCATTTTGCCAATAACTAAGTCCTTTCCATAGTGCAAAATTCAGCAGAAAAATGAGGCTATCACCATTTTTTATCATGGTTAACGTATTTCACTTCCCCACTGTCTGAAGAAGATCTTTGTAAAAATGTAGAAACAAACAATGACATTTTCTAAAGGATTCTGATGTATATCTGGGGTCTGATTGGCTCCAGCTGAGTAGACGGAAGCTGCTTTGGAGAAGCTCTGAATTTGTCAGCCTGTCCACCTGTCAATTTCAATGTGCATTTACTCATATTTCCTGTCAGTCTTTAATGCTGGTCTACCTGAATGACTGGTGTATATAGATGAGCTATCTTAAAATGGGCAACACACATAAATGTCTGCCAATAAAAATTAAAACAAGAGACAATTCCTTATGGCCACCAGCCCTATGTATTCATCAAGGGGAATGAACTAGCCTAATAGGCAACATTTGATAAGGTGCTCATTTCTTATCGCCTCACTGCAGACATCTGGATGACTGTGCCAAGAACTATAGGAGTTGTCAATGAAAAGACATATTTTGGGGAATGAAATAATAGATTTCTTCCCATCTAAGTTTTGACAAATATTGAAATTTAGCTTTCCATTCTAGGGGATACAACTTACAATTGAACATAGTAATGGAAGGCTTCTTTGGAGGATAGGTAGAAACTGAATGTTATTGATTAAATTGAAAGTTCATACATGGAAGTTCTAATTTCCAGTACCTCAGAAGGTGACTTCATTTGGAAATAGGGTCATTGCAGAATTAATTAGTTAAGATAAGGTCATACTGGGGTAGAGTGAGCCTCTATACAGTATGACTGATGTCCTTATGCAATGAGGAAATTTAGATGCAGAGAAGCCCACACAAATGGAACACCATATGAAGACTGGTATTATGCTGTAACAAGCCAAGGAGGTACCAGAAGCTAGGAGAGAAGTCTGAAACAGATCCTTCTTTAGTGCCCTCAGGAATATGGACCTATAACATCTTGATTTCAGACCTCTAGCCTTAGAACTCTAAGACAATAAATTTCTGTTGTTCTAAGCCATTCAGTTTGTGGTACTTTGTTATGACAGCCCTAGCAAACTAATACATCAATAAACCAATTGGATTAGATTTTGACCAAGGGAATACAATGGGAAATTGGGTAAATAAAAGAAGTTACTTGAGACTACCCATAAAGTTTCTCCCATAATGCCATAATTTGTATCATTTTGTTATACATTTATATATATACATTCATGTTGAAAGACAATCATAAAAATGTTAATAAAATACAAATGGAAAGAGAACACCAATATCATAGAAGATAGAAAGAAGGTCATATACTACCCACATGGATTAATGGAATTTATGCAACTGAGTCTCCAACTTTCCTGGGTGCTTTCTTTCTTTTTTTTTTTTTAATTAAGATTTTATTTATTTATTTGTTGAGAGAGAGAGAGACAGCATAAGCTGGGGGAGCAGCAGGCAGAGGGAGAAGCAGGCTCCCCAGTGGGCAGGGAGCCTGATGCAGGGCTCCTCTCAGGATCCTGGGATCATGATCGGAGCTGAAGGCAGACATTTAACCAACGGAGCCACCCAGGTGCACTCTGGGTGCTTTCTCACAGCCTAAGCAAAATGCAGAACATGGAAGAATCACACTACAGAAAAAAGAAAGTTTACCAGTTTCTCAGAAACACAAGGGTTTTTTTAGTTGATATTTCATTATTTTGTAATTTATTACTATTACTTCTATTACCAAAATGATTAGATGAGCACTAAAAATAAAGAACCAAACAGTAGTTTTTACTTACTAGGTGAAGCATAGCTCATGCCATTTTTTAGTAAAGAGATCCCACTGTGGATTATATACTTAATCCCATGTATAACCTATGAGGACCTTCTGCCCACTTAGCTATTTCTCAGTGAACTTTTATAATCCATGAATCCATGTCCTACTTAACTGTCTGTTCAGTTTTGACAATATTCATTTAATTAATTTGATTAATTTAATTAATTAATTAAATTAATACAAATACCTAAAAATGTACACAAAATACATTTATTTTCTTTTTAACTGGTACATATTTTATTATTTTTTAATTTTAATTTCAGTATAGTTAACATACACTGCTATATTAGTTTCAGGTGTACAATACAATGACTTACCAATTCTATGCATTCCCAGTGCTCATCATAGTAAGTATACTCTTAGTCCCTCCACTTATTTCACCCATCCTCCCCTAGGCAAAATATATTTTATATACAGTGTTAGCATATAGAATCAGAAATTAATTTGTTTTAAACAAATTATCACCATGATCTCCTTCTGTGATAATGCTTAAAAAGTTACCACTTTGCCTTAGCACCGATCTGTGGAAAATAGGAAGAATAAGATCTATTTAAGTATTTATATGGAGGAATGTTCCCACTCTCTTGTTCCAGCCAAGGCTTATATAACTCTGCCTGGACCCAGACTGCCATCAGCATCTATTTATATAGGGTAGGTGGCAAGGAGCAGTTAATGTCCACATTATGTACAGGTGTAACAGGCATGATGGGAAAGTTTCTTAAATGTAGTCTGAAAGGAAAGGGAAGGGAAAGGATCTTCAATTTTTCACTGTACAGAACCATACTGGGTTTCATAGGAATTGTCCCCTCATGGAGCTGCTATGTGCATAGATAAAGGAGAGAATGTCTGATAATTCATTTCTAAACAAACATTACCCCTAAAGAAAGCAATAAAAAGACAATTTATGCTTTCTACTTCTTATTGTGTCAGTTTTAGCTAAGTTGAATTTTTATGTTGAATTTTTATTTCACTGAAATTTCAAATTTATTGACGTTAAAGTGTCCATACTATCTTAATTCATGGCTCAAAATAATGTTTTCTAAGAATTTTTAAGACTTGCTTCACTGGCTTCTGGAATCTAGAATAGTCTGGTATAAATCCAATTGTTATGCCTCTGTAAGAAATATATTTACTATTAAATGAAATTAAACTTTTTTTTTAAAGATTTTATTTATTTATTTGACAGAGAGAGATCACAGTAGGAGAGAGGAAGGGAAGAGATCACAGAGAGAGGAAGGGAAGCAGGCCCCCTGCTGAGCAGAGAGCCGATGTGGGATTCAATCCCAGGACCCTGAGATCATGACCTGAGCCGAAGGCAGCGGCTTAACCAACTGAGCCACCCAGGCGCCCCTGAAATTAAACTTTTTAAAAAAATTATTGTCCTGAAACAAGTTGTTCTTTTGTTTTTAATACTACTTATCTCTCTTAGAGATTTTTCTACTTAAAATTTTGTTTTTGTTCAGCTATATAGCATGCTCTTTAATCTTTCTTTTATTAATTGATCTCTATTCTATTGCCTCATATAGGTACAGATTAGAAATTCTATGTAATATTCCCTTTCACTTAACTTTCTCATGCTTTCTAATTTTTTTTTTTTTTTGTCTTTTGATAAAAAAACTCTAGGAGAATTTCTCAGCTAATACATTCAGTTCTATACCTCATTCTAGCTAAATCCATTCTCCTAGTCCATTGATTTTAATTTTTGGTTGACTTTACTTTTTTAATTTTGATCATGTTACTCATTTTTAAAATCTCTAATTGGGTCATTTTAAATTACCTGTTCTTATAAGTATCTTTATGAAAATATTAATTATACATATGTAAAAGTATTTTCTCCATTGTTCTTATTTCTTTGGTATTTTTCTTTTGGTTGAATTTAATGTGTATCTTTTATGGTATTGTTTTTCTCAAATATTTAGTGATTCTTGGTTGTGTGATTTCTACATAATTTATCATCTTTACTCTTTCATTTATGGCTATTCTTCATGTATAGTGCCTGCTTCTTGTAATGATGTTGAAGGGGAAGGATATACTTCAGGATGCAATGTGTCAACAGAACAGCATTTCTTCTGGGTTTCCCTAGCTACTGGGGTGATGCTCTGTCACTAGCCCAGCTATCCACATTTTCTAATTGAACGGGTAGATAAATACATCTGCTTCCCTTGCTCAACCTTAAATTAGAAGTTGGACAAAGACCAGCTTGCTAGGGAGCTCTGAACACTGTTCCCCAGTCACCCAGGATTCCTCCAATTCCTTTTGCCCATTGTTTCTAAGTTTGGAGTACCCCCAGAAGCACACAAGTCTTCCTTCTCTTGTGTGTTTTGAGCTGCACTTTTCTCCATCAATTCAGAACCGTATTTTCTTATTAATTATCTCTAGTCTAGTGACACATTTTCCTGTTTGTTAGCATTCTGTGGATTTATTATTATTTTTTAAACATCCATTTCAATTATTCTATAGTTTTGGGTAGGGAATATATACCTGTGCCTGAGCTTAGTCCAGTTTCATGGTGTAGGTCCCCAGAAACCTATCTTTTAGTGATCCTGACTGTTCTACCCACACAATAGATCTGACAATGGAATACTGGCAAATTAAAATTCCAACATCTAAGGGAAATAAAACATCCACTTTTATTTTTGTATACTGGTTTTGAATTGTCCCTTCACACTACAGCAATAGATGCAGACTACATTTCTATTACAGAATGAAAAATAATCTGTGTGCTTCAATATGTATTTCTTAAATATTCTGCCCTTCTCTTAGTGAAAGCATAGCAAACTGGAATAGTTACATTTCTGTGAAATTTTTAAAAGACGAAGCCCAGTAAATATTTGGTTTTTGTATTTTTATTTAGGTGTAATTAAAATAAAAATGCATAGATATTATAGGTTTAGTTCAATAAATTTTGACAACTTCTTACACCCACATAACCATCACCCCAAATCAGATATATTTCCATAATCCTCAGGACATTCCTTATGGCCTTTTGCAATCTACCCCAAACCCCCATCCCACTTCTACAGATTAGTTTCACCAGTTTTTAGACGTCATATAAATGGAATCATTATGTACTTTTATGTGACTGACTTCTTTTGCTTAATATAATGATTTGGGAATTTATCCAAATAATTGAATGTCTTATAGTTTATTTTTAATTGCTGAATATAAGTCAATTAAGTAAATATATTGTAATGTATTTATCCACTTTCTTAGATGGACAGTTGGTTCGTGTCTGGTCTGAAGCTGTCAAATAATTTATTTCTATAGACAATCTTGTATAGGTCTTTTGTGAACATTTATTTTCATTTCTCTTAAGTAAATTCCTACAAATGAAGTTGCTGAATCCTAGAAGATATATATGTTTAGTTTCACTAGAAAATGCCCAACAAGTCTCCAAAATTGTTTCTACCACTTTATGTTCTTACTAGCAAATATTTCAGTGCTCTACATTGTCACCAACATTTGAAGTTGTCAGTTCTTCATATTTTAGTCATTTCAGTGGGTGTGAATGATGTTTTGTTGTATTTTTAATTTGTATTTGTGTGGCAACTAATGATATTAAAGTCCTTTTCTCATGGCCATTTTCATTATTGGCCATTATATATCTTCTTTTGGGGAGTATCTGCTCAAGCCTTCCTAATTGGGTTGTTCATCTAATTATTTTTGATATATAGGAGTTCTTTATATATATACTAGATACAACCCCTTTGTTGGACATATATACTGTATTTTTCCCAATTAATTGTTTGTATATTTATTTCCTTAATGGTATCTTTTTTTCTTTTTTTTTTAAGAGAGAGAGAGAAAGCAAGGAGAGGGGGAGGAAGACAGAGAATCGTAAGTAGGCTCCATGCTCATCATGGAGCCCAACTTGGGGCTTGATATCACAACCCTGAGATCATAACCTGAGCCTAAATCAAGAGTCGGATGCTTAACCAACTGAGCCACCCAGGTACCCCCCTTAATGTATCTTTTGATGAACAAAAATTTTTGATTAGGCAAAATCAAATTGATCAAATTTTTGTAATATCAGTGTTTTTATAATTTTTTTTTCAAAAAATTTTGCCTACCTTGCAATTATATTCTCTTGTGCTTTCTTTTAGAAGATTTAGCACTCTGGTTTTTACTTTTAAATGAATAAATAATTTCCACTGAATTGACTTGACACCTTGGTCAAAAATCAATGAACTATCTTTGTGTAAGGTTATTTTTAGACTCTAACTCTTTTTATACCAATATCATGTTGTCTTAATTAGTCTAAATTTCTGGTAATGATAAGTCTTAAAGTCAAGTAATAAAAGCTCCAATTTTTTACTTCTGAGTTGTAGAAATATACTCTCTTCATCTTGAAATTGTATTCTGTAACCTTGCTAAATTTATTAGTTTTAGTTAGTTGTTTTTCTACAAACAACAGTTTAATTTCTTTTTTTATATTTATACCATTCATTTCTTTTAATTGCCTTATTGCATTGTCTAGGAGCTCTTATACAATGCTGAATAGATGTGGTTAGAGTGAACATCCTTTTCTTGTTTCAAATTTTAAAAGAAATTAAGGTTTAATGTTTCACAATTAAGTACACTGTTATCTGTAGACATGTTCTAAGATACTCTTTATCAGCTTAAGAATTTCTTCTATTCCTAGTTCACTAAGAATTTTAGCCTGTAGAGTGTTAAATTTGGTAAAATAGTTTTTCTTTTGTATCTACTAAGCTAATTTTAAGGCATCTTTTATTTACCTTTATCTTTTTTTATCTTTTATTCTTTTCATGTGGCATATTACATTGGTTGAATTTTTAATATAAGACCAACTTTGCATTTCTGGAATAAGTACCGCAATCTCATGATATATTATCTTCTTAAAAGTATTTCCAGATTGAATTTACTAGCATTTTATTATTTTTTTCATCTATATTCATGGTAAATGTTAATTTAGAAAACTCAAAATCACCTAAATAAGGTTTCAGAAGAATCATTCCTTTTTATTTTTATTTTTCTGCATTTTCTTGTAACTCTATCTTACAAGTATAACATATCAAGATAATTTTCTTACTTTTTATATTTTCAAAAATGTCCCTTGGGTTCATATTCTTCTTGTTATTTTTAGCATTTACTGAATATTTTTCCTATATCAAGTGTTGTGCTAAGTACTTTACATTATTATTGCATTATCTCATTTAATTCTTTAAACCATTCTACTTTGTAGATATTATAAGCCCCCCAATTTTATAAATAAGGAAAATGATACTGAGAAGCATTGAATATATTACCCAAGATCATAAGTGATAAAGTTTGAATTTAAACCAATATTTTTATGATTTCAGAAACATATAATCACAATACTATTTTTCCTCCCAGCATCGTCCAAGGATTTAGGAAAACTACTTACTGAATATATTATCTCCCAAGTAAGAGTGAATAACAGGTGTGTATTGGGTTCCTAAGGCTGCCTTAAAAATATTACCATGAATTCAGTGGATTAAGAGAATGGAAATTTACTCTCTCATATTTCCATAGATTGGAAATCAGAAATCAAAGTGTGAGCAGGGCTGCAATCCCTTAGGCTCTAGGATAGAATCTATTCCTTTCATCTTCCAATGCTGTTGACATTCCTTAGCTTATAGCAGCATCTCTCTCTGGTCCATCTTCATATCACCTTCTCTGTGCATAAGTGTCTTCTACATTCTGTCTCAAATCTCCCTCTGCCTCTCTTTTGTAAAACTGTATGTGACTCAGTTTACCTGGGTGGCTCAGTCAGTTAAAAATCCAGTTCAATTTTAGCTCAGGTCATGATCTTGAGGTCATGGGATTGAGCCTGTAGAGCTCCACACTTAGTGGGGAGTCTGCTTCTCTCCTGCTTTTTTTCCTCTCCCTCTGCTCCTTCCCCTCCCCACCCCCTTACCCCTGCTCATGTGCACACCTACATGCACTTTCTCTAAGATAAATCAATATATTTTTTAAAAAATAATATTTGTGATTGTATTCAGTGCCCAGGTGATCCAGGATAAATTCTTGTCTGTCAATGTCCTTCACTTAATTATATCTTTTGCCACATGAGGTAATAGTCAATCTGCCCAATAAGGTGATATTCAAAGGTTCTGAAAATTAGAACCTTTTTTAGAATTAGAATTATTTATTTATCTAATTTAGAATTAGAATCTATTTTTTTTTAGGGGGAGGGCATTTTTTTCAGCTTACCATCACAAGGCAATCATAGTTGAAAATAGCATGCTCTCCAGCATAAAACACATTGACTCGTTAGATTACCTAGTCTGATTCTTATGCTCAGTTCTACAAATGTTCAGTCCGTAAAATCAGCATCGTATCATTTCATTTTTGCCTACTTCAAGGGCATGTAGAGAAACAGAATTAAATAGGACATAAAATAACTTTCTGAATGATATTATGGAAAGAATAAGGGCCTAATTCTACCTTCTAGGTTCTGGAATCAGACACTGGGACTATAACCTGAACTCAGCTGCTTATTAACTTAGTGACCTGGACTTTTCATTTATAAAGGGAAGGTAAACTACCTATTTCACAAGTTTGTTGTCATAATGAAATGAGATAATGTCTGTAAAAATGACTGGAATGCTGACTGGCTCATAGTGAAATTCCTCCTTCTCTTTTTTCTCTGCTAAAAAAAGATGCTACACACACTCTCTGTATTGCTACAAGATGTTACGCAGATAAGCTTAGATCAGCAGTTTTCATTTCAAGCAAGAAGGACAAACATAGATAATAACTATTTAAATAATTAATAGGCTGGAACAAACCATTCACTGATGCTATGCATGGGAAATAAGAATTCTCTATCATGACCTAATTCGTGTCCTTGGTCAATACAATTTCCCGTCTTTGTTCCAGGGAAGATTAACAATATTGTACAATATAAGTCAGGGCCTGGAAGAGTGTAGCTCAGTAAATCGCAGTTATTGCTACTAAAGTTATTATCATTTAGTTGCATTCTAGAAGACACTACTGGCAGTATTATTATTCATATATAAAAGCGAATAAGAGTGTGATTCAAAGGACTAATAAATAACCCCAAGTTCATTCCATAGTAGTTCTATTCCCTTTTACATCTCTGGCTAAATGGCTCCATTCATTACTTCTACAGACTGGTAACATCAAGCTTATGGATTTAATTCCTAGGTGACCTTTTACTCATGACCTTTTACATCACAGACTGAAGCCCTGATGGAAAACATCTCATAAATGGGGGCCTTTGACCAAAAGAAGAGCTAGATGAAGAGCTGTTCTTAGTTTTTAAAACAAACTCCTACTCTACTTCCCACTGCTTAATTGATGGTGTTTCTCACAGATTCATTCTCCATATTCCTATTTTGGCGGGTAGGGAGAAGTTTCCCTGGGGAATTTTGCACAGTCCCATGCATTCAGCTATGTCCCATGACCTTCAAATACATAATTCCATTTTCATCCCAGCCTTTTATCTTCTCCCTCTCCTTCTCCTGTTTCAGACCAATAGACATAGCCTCTCACCTTTACATTACTCAGACAAGGAACCATATAGGGCTGACTGTCCCTCTGAAGACTCTCTCAGAAGACTTAAGGAGCAGCCACTACTCCTTTTCCTGGCCTTCTGAGTTCAGAGCAGGGAGTGGAAAAAGAAGCAGTCTGGGGACAGGGTGAGAAGAAGGTAGTTAAGGTCTTACTTAACTGCTGATACAATCCTGTCTAGTACCTGGCAGATGTTTAAAAATGACTCCAACTCTTGGGGTCTTTTTCTGCTCTATTGATTACTTCCTGCTGCATTTTCCTGACCACACATTTCTTGGCCATGTGGGAGTTCTCCTTTAGCAGGCCATCACAAATATTCTTCATTTTTTATACTCCATGGTTCGCCATCAACTTCTCCACTGTAATTACCCTCTGTCTGATCAGAATGTCTTTTTAAGTGACCCCAGGCCAACATTCTTATGATGGACATGAATTCCATGCTTGTTCCTCAGGACCGAGGTACCTTTGGCCCACTGTTGGAAGGAAATGCACCGCTCTCCAGATGCAGCTTCCTCTGCTTCCATGAGCAGCTTCAGATAGCATCTCCCTCTTCGGTACTCTCAGGCATGAATCAGGCATCAATCAACTGTCTGCCAAATGCTAGGAGAGAAATCTTCCCCCCTTCACTGGAACTGAGGCAAAGGAAATACATTCCTCCCATGCTGCCCACACTCCTTGAATGGGTTAGGCATTAGAGAATGTAGCTCTATATGAAGAAATTTTCACAAAATCCTTTCTGGTCTCCAATAAACTTACCCTTGTCTAGTCTCAATATGTGTGAGTTGTTTAGCTCTATAAAACCACTCACTTTGGAACATGCTATCTTCTACCTGTAAGTCTTGATCAAAAGCTAAGACATCCCATGTTAATATCCTATTTTTTAAATTAGAACTTTATGGGTTAACCTTCATCTTTCTCCCTCTTGTCCTTCATGTCACCATTTTGTACCCACAAAGATAAAATCCTACCACTATTGTCTTTTATTAATTTATATGTAATGAGACTTATTTAGCTTCAGGTCATGCAGAGAAAGGTCTTTTTTCATAAAAAGCAATATTCATTTGTGAATTTTCTAAGTCACAATCTCATCAGTTGTGCTCTAATCAAACAAACAGCAGGGATGGAAATAAAAGGGCTGGATAAATAAATAACTGAGTTAATTATGGACTTGCTCATTTTAAAGAAACATTAAATCATGAAGGATTATGAATAGCTGGGTAATTGTTCCTGATCTTAATTCCCAGAGTATGGAGCTTAGAGAACTGATACCTCGTTAGTTTGCATAGCTCAACTACAAAGAAAGCGATTGGCTAGCCTCAGCCTCATTCTCTAACTCTGCACTGAATCTCCTGGTGCATAGGGGTGCTTCACCCCCATGCTCTGTCAGCCCCACTCCCAGGTACAAGGAGTGTATTCATTTCCTATTGTTGCGGTTACTAATTTCCATAAAATCAGTGACTTAAAACAACACAAATTTATTCTTTTATAAGTCTGGAGGTCAGAAGTCCAAAATTGGTCTCAGTGGGTAAAATCAAGGCTATATTCCTGTCTGGAAGACCTAAGGGAAAATCCATTTTCTTGCATCTTCCACTTCTAGAAGCTGCCTTCTTCCTTATCTCATGGCTATCTACGAGCTTCAAAGCCAAAAGGACCCATCAAATCTTTCTTATATCATAATTATAGATTTCTGCTTCCATAGTCACATCCCCTTCTCTCACTCTGACTCTCCTGCCTGTCTGCTTCCACTTTTAAAGACCCTTGTGATTACACTGGGCCGTCCTGAGTAATTCAAGATACTCTACTTATCTTCAAATCAGCTGGTTAGCAACCTTAATTCCATCACAACCTTAATTCCCCTTTTCCATGTAAGCTAACACATTCCCAGATTCAAGGGATTAGAACTGTGACACCTTTGCACGGGGCATTATTCTGTCTACTACACAGAGTAATCCCAAACTGCAACAGAGATTTTCTGAATCCCACCTTGTCTTCCCCTCCCATTCAGGAAGCCAGTGTCTATCACTCTGATTGCCTGTTTGGCCCTGGCATCATGACCAGTATCTACTCACTAATCCCAGATGCTAATGAAGAACAGGATTCTAGGCCAGTTTTTGTGAATACAATTTTAATGGAATACACAGTCATGCCCATGCATTTACTTATTGTCTGTATCTGTTCTCATGCCACAACAGCAGAGTTAAATAGTTACAACAGAGACTGTATGGCCTGAAAGAGTCTAAAATATTTATCATCTGGCCCTGAAAAGAAGTTTGCTGAACCACAATATAGATGGCTGCTCTCTTCCTCCCTCTGCTGTATTCTTACTCCTAGTTCATAGCCTTTCATGGTTCCTCCTGAAAGCCAAGTATGTGAACTATAGCTTCCCTACTTTGGTGGACTCAACTTCATTTGTCACACCACTGGCCCTGTTTAGTCAGCCATAAACTCTGACTAATTTCTCAACCTCTAGGTTGACACATTCAGAATCAGCAGCTTTCTTGAAGAGAAAAGCAGTGTCATATGTAAGATTTGTTTCTTTTCCTGCATCTTGTTTCTTACAAATTTCTTCTATGTTAGTAGCTCTCTAGTGCCTTCAAAGAAATATTGTTTATGTTTTGTCCAACTTTCCTAGTTGTTCTCGGTAAGAAAATCAATCCAAGTAATCTGGTCCACCATTACCAGAGGATATTTTTAGTGCCATTATTGCATTTTTGTTGCCTCCAAATCTTTGTTGTATTATCCATATTCCTTTACATTTTGTTCTGTTTTCTTTTGTGTTTAGTTTGTGATTTCTTTATAGCTGATAGTTTCTTTATAGCTTTCTTATAGTACTCTGTCTCTTAAGGATTTTGCTTCTTGCTTTCTGATAAAGAAGTCAGGTTTTATGAAACATTTTTCTGAATCCTACAGCTAATTACTTTCTTGGACAAATTTATCCTTGACCCTTCAGAATAATATTCCTTCCCCTTGTTTTGTATTAATTTACTACAGCCCTCTATTGTTTAGTTTTGTTTCTATCTCTTTATTTATCATCCAACCAGGTATATTCTATCCAGACTTGACAGTAAATTGGTTGCTCCTAACCTTGTATCTCAGATAAACAACAAATCTGCTAATTATATTTGTCCTCAACTAGAGGGCACATTGATGCATAATTTGCACTCCACGGTCAAATTTTCCAGCAGTTTCTTCCATCTTCTGATGCATCTTTGTTCTGTTCATATGAAATACTCTATCCCTACTGTTTCATTGTTACTTATTCTGAACTGAAAGAATTCTTTAAAAATTCCTTTTAGAGCATTTACTGCAATTAAAGTTCACTTCTTATATTTATCAAGTTATTTTTTTCTGAATACGCAAAAGTGAGGTAGGGTATCTTAACCATCTCATGGAGAAGCATCTACATCAGAACAACTGGTAAGTTTCCCATTTCACTGGTATAGTTGCTGGTCCTCTAGTTTAGGAGACAGATGGAAGGAGAAGTGCAAAGTTCTTTCTTAACTTCTCAGATTGGATCTGTTTCAAGAGGTGAAGCCTAAATAAGTTCTTTCTCCAATCTGCTCTGTCTTCCTTAGAGGAGCTTTCCCTCATATTCCTGTACTACATTCCTCAAGAATCTTGGTTTTTGTTATTGCCTTAAAAGTTATTTTTTATATTCATATTCCTATTTTGAGAAACTATATTTGAGAACTGTGAATTAAAGGTCTACTACCAGTAACAGTTCTGCAGAATTGAATCCAGCAGTTATCCAGGGACTGGACCATTCTTTTGATTCTGCACAGTTACATATTTTCATAAATATTCTTCTTAGGCTTTCCAGATTCATAAGGATGAAATGGCTTATAAAATAAGTCACAAAATACAAATTGATATCAACATAATTACTTGGCATAAATTGGGCTTTTTCTTAAAAATTACTGATTTGTAATTTGCTATTAAGGGATTTTTTTTTAGTTTGTTTTTTTTTAATTTAATTTAATTTTTTCAGTGTTCCAAGATTCATTGTTTATGCACCACACTCAGTGCTCCATGCAATATGTGCCCTCCTTAATACCCACCAGGCAGTCTCACCTATCCCCCTACCCCCTCCCCTCTAAAACCCTAAAGTTTTTTCTCAGAGTCCACAGTATCTCATGTTTCATCTTCCCCTTCAATTTCCCCCACTTTTCCTTTCCTTCTCCTAATGTCCTCCATGTTATTCCTTATGTTCCACAAGTAAGTGAAATCATATGATAATTGACTCTCTCTGCTTGACTTATTTCACTCAGCATAATCTCCTCCGTCCTGTCCACATTGCTACAAAAGTTTGGTATTCATCCTTTCTGATGGAGAGACCATACTCCATTGTATATATGGACCATACCTTCTTTATCCATTTGTCTGTTGAAGGGCATCTTGGCTCTTTCCATAGTTTGAGTATTAAGGGATTTGGAATAGTCAAAGATTTCTTCTTCTTTTACAAGAACTAATAATGAGCTACAAAAAAGTCACAGTGGACATTTTCTGCTTTAAGCAATTGCATTTGGATATTTGGTGTCTAAGAAATAAACAGTGAAGATCTGGATTTGAATCCTTTCTTGGAGAACTCAACTGTTTGACCTTGAGCAATGTACCTATCTCTGAACCTCTCCTCTTTCATAAAATAGGAATGATGGTAATGATACCTACTTCACTTGTTCATTAAGAAAATGAGTTAAGGTAAGATGTGGAAGAACTTAGTATGTTATTAAGACCTGTTTAAGTTATACTCATTGTTTAAACTATTTCAGAATGAAGGTTAAATTTGAATAACAAATATTCCTGTTAATCTCTAATTGTTCACTCACCCCAAGATTGACATAGAAAATCTATGTTTATTTTCTATATGATGACAAGTGTTCCAGGGTAAACAGCCTAGGAATGATAAAGCTAGTTTAAGTTTTGTTTTTTTGTTTGTTTTAGTTTTTGTTTTTTTAGTGGATGGGCAGAAGAAGAAGGAAAAAGAGAATATCTTAAGCAGGTTCTACACCTAGCCTGATACGCGGCTCAATCTCCCAACCCTGAGATTGTGACTTCATACAAGAATCAGATGCTTAAAAGACTGAGCCACCCCAGAGTCCGGAGCTAGTTCAATTTTTAAAGGTAAATGCATCCTCCCCTCCCCTAGTGACATATCTGACAACAGCAAGCATATCTCTCAGGTGTATTAGGTCCATTCTGACTCTTCAAGCAACTCGGAGGAAGCTCAGACCAAGATATTAAGGTTAAAAACAAAAAACCAAAATACAAACAGGAAAAAACAAAATCTACCAAGAACAATACCATAAGAAATCAATTTCAGATTTTCACTTTCAGTTGTATTCAAGGGAATTTCATGCTTAGGCCTCATGGTATGTCAGGGATTTCTTTCTTTCTTTCTTTTTTCCTCCCTATGGGAGAATTGGAAACATACATTCTTACTGCCAAGGAAAAAGACTCAACTCTGAAAATACAGTTCCTTGTAAAACAGCAGAACAGACTATACAGGAAGATTAGTTTGCTAGAATTAGAGATTTTTCTGAATGTCTGTCAGAAAGAAATATCATTGACTCAGGAGCAAAACTTCGATAATATGCAAACACTGGAAAAGGGAGGAGGGTAGTCCTGAAAGAGCTGCTGTTGTATGGTTTGATGGCATCAAAACTGAAGGGGACTGCATTGATTTCTTCTCATAGCATTGTGAAATTCATAGTAAGTGGATTGTTTCAAATATAAATTCATTTATAATATGCTCTTTTGAAATGTAGTGTAACCCCATTCTGTCAAAAAATGTGAGAAATTGTCTTTAATTAGAAAAAGATTTGTAAATCTTTACTCAGTTTTTACTAGCATTTGTGGTTATAAGCTTGCTTAGCTGGAGTGTTATAGTTATGACAATTAGCAATAAAAACTTCTGATTCCTCTATTACCTCATAAATTTCATCATGTACACATGGAATACGCATTTCAGCCTTCAAATAAAATGATTACTGTTGAGAAATCCTTACTGTTAACCATTTTTATTTTTTGTTATTTGTTACTGAATAGTTCTCTAGGACACCAAAGTATATATGGTAAAGATTTAAAATAATTATAAAGTATAGAAGAATATAACAAGAGAAAAATAATCATAATCTTAATATCTGGAAATAACTGTTGCTTAATCAATATTTTAAATTTTGTCTATATATACATCTACCCATATATATATTTTACAAAATTTGGTCATATTGTATATTCAGTTTCATTTAACAATTCTCTCTTTTTACTTAAAATTTTGTGAACATTGAGGAGGAATTAAGATGGATAGTAGGGGGACTCTGAGCTTGTCTCACCCTTCAAACACAGCTAGATCAACATCAAATCATTTTGAACGACTAGGAAATCAATCTGATGGTTAAGAAAACAATCTGCACACTTGTAGGGAGAGAACACGACAGATGTGAGGTTCAGAGATGTAAACTGGGGGAGAGAAAAGCTGCAGTGCCAAGAAGGGGAGGGAGCCCTTTTCATGAAGAGAAATCAGGGAGAGAGGGAGGAAGCAGCATGGTAGGGTTTGCACAAAATATCATGGTATGGGGATCCCCTAGGTTGTACTGGGGGAGAATGCTCCCCTTCCTAGAGTACATCTGAAAGAGGGTATATTGCACAACCAACATCACAGAAATCCAAACAATTATAAGAAAATATTGGGGCACCTGGGTGGCTCAGTGCGTTAAAGCCTTCGGCTCGGCTCATGATCCCAGGGTCCTGGGATCGAGCCCCGCATTGGGCTCTCTGTTCAGCTAGGAGTCTGCTTCCCTTCCTCTCTCTCTGCCTGCCTCTCTGCCTACTTGTGATCTCTATCTGTCAAATAAATAAATAAAATCTTAAAAAAAGAAAATATTACAAGCAATTATATGCCAACAAATTGAGCAATCTGGAAGAAATAGATAAATTCCTAGAAACATATAAACTACCAAATCTGAAACAGAAAGAAATAAAAATTTGAACAGATCCATAACCAGCAAAGAAATTAAACTGGTAATCAAAAATCTTCCAACAAATAAGAGTCCAGGGCTGGATGGCTTCGCAGCGGAATTCTACCAGACATTTAAAGAAGAATTAGTACCTATTCTTCTGAAGCTGTTCCAAAAAAATAGAAATGGACAGAAAACCTCTAAACTCATTCTTTGAGGCCAGAATTACCTTGATTCCAAAAACCAAAGACCCCACCAAAAAGGAGAATTACAGACCACTATCCCTGATAAATATGGATGCCAAAGTTCTCACCAAGATACTAGCCAATAAGGTCCAATAGTATATTAAAAGGGTTATTCACAACGATCAAGTGGGATTTATTCCTGGGATGCAGGGGTGGTTCAATATCCACAAATCAATCTACGTGACACATCACATTAATAAAAGAAAGGATAAGAAGCATATGACCCTCTCAATAGATGCAGAAAAAGCATTTGACAAAATACAACAACCTTTCTTGATTAAAAACTCTCAAGACGAATGGATAAGGAAGATGCGGTCCATATACTCTATGGAGTATTATGCCTCCATCAGAAAGAATGAATACCCAACTTTTGTAGCAACATGGACAGGACTGGAAGAGATTATGCTGAGTGAAATAAGTCAAGCAGAGAGAGTCAATTATCATATGGTTTCACTTATTTGTGGAGCATAACAAATAGCATGGAGGACAAGGGGAGATAGAGAGGAGAAGGGACTTGAGGGAAATTGGAAGGGGAGATGAACCATGAGAGACTATGGACTCTGAAAAACAATCTGACGGTTTTGAAGGGGCAGGGGGTAGGAGGTTGGGGAAACCAGGTGGTGGGTATTAGAGAGGGCACGGATTGCATGGATCGCTGGGTGTGGTGCAAAAACAATGAATACTATTACGCTGAAAAGAAATAAAAAATTTTAAAAAAACTCTCAAGAAAATAGGAATAGAAGAAACATACCTCAACATTATAAAGGATATGTATCAAGAACCTATAGCTAATATCATCCTCAATGGGAAAAAACTGAGAGCTTTTCTCCTAAGATCAGGAACAAGTCTCACCACTGTTGTTCAACACAGTCCTAGCCTCAGGATTCAGACAACAAAAAGAAATAAAAGGCATCCAAATCAGCAAAGAAGAAGTCAAACTTTTACTCTTCACAGATGACATGATATTCTATGTAGAAAACCCAAAGACTCCACAAAAAAAAAAAAAAATTGCTAGAACTGATACATGAATTTGGCAAAGTTGCAGGATATAAAATCAACTTGCTTAAATCTGTTGCATTTCTATACTCCAATAATGAAGGAACAGAAAGAGAAATCAAGGAATTGATCCCGTTTACAATTGCACCAAAAACAAATGATACCTAGGAATAAACCTAACCAGATAAGTAAAAGATCTATAAGCTGAAAACTATAGAACACTTATGGAAGAAACTGAAGACACAAAGAAATGGGAAAACATTTCATGCCCATGGATTAGAAGAACAAATATTGTCAAAATGTCTATACTACCTAAAGCAATCTATGCATTCAATGTAATCCCTACCCAAATAACACCAGGATTTTTCATAGAACTAGGAGAAATAATCCTAAAATTTTTATGGAACCAGGAAAGACCCTGAATAGTCAAAGTAATGTTGACAAAGAAAAGCAAAGCGGGAAGCATCACAATCCCAGACTTCAAGCTGTATTACAAAGCTGTAATCATCAGGACAGTATGGTACTACCACAAAAACAGACACATAGATCAATGAAACAGAGCAGAGAACCCAGAAATGGATCCACAGCTATATGGTCAATTAATCTTCAAAAAAGCAGGGAAGAATATCCAAGAGGAAAATACACTCTCTTCAACAAATAGTGTTGGAAAAGTGGACAGTGATGTGCAGAAGAATGAAACAGGACAACCTTCTTACAACATACAAAAAAATAAATTCAAAATGGATAAAGGACCTAAATGCAAAACAGGAAACCATCAAAATACTAGAAGAGAAAACAGGAAAAAACTTCTTTGACCTCAGTTGCAGCAACTTCTTACTAGACATGTCTATGGAGGCAAGGGAAACAAAAACAAAAAATGAACTACTGGGACCTCATCTGAACAATGAAGGAAACAATCAACAAAACTAAAAGGCAACCAACAGAATGGGAGAAGATATTTGCAAATGATATATTGGATAAAGGTCTAGTATCCAGAATCTATAAAGAACTTACAAATGACTAACAGACACATGAAAAAATGCTCAGTATCACTCATCATCAAAGAAATACAAATCAAAATCACAGTAAGATACTACCTCACACCAGGAAGAATGGCTAAAATTCACAATTCAGGAAACAATACATTGGAGAGGATGCAGAGAAAGGGGAACCCTACTGCATTGTTGATGGGAATGCAAACTGGTATAGTCACTCTGGAAAACAGTATGGAGGTGCCTTAAGAAGTTAAAAATGGAACTACCCTATGACCCAGCAATTGTACTACTAGGTATTTATCCAAAGGATACTAAAGTGCTAATTCAAAGGGGCACACATACTCCAATGTTTAGAGCAGCACTATCAACAATAGACAAATTATGTAAAGAATCCAACTGTCCATTGACTGAGGAATGCATAAAGCAAATATGACATATATGGATAATGGAATATTACTCAAACATCAAAAATAGCAAAATCTTGCCTTTTGCGACATGGATGGACCTAAAGGGTGTTATGCAAAGCAAAATAAATCAGTCAGAGAAAGCCAAATATCATATGATTTCACTCATATGTGGAATTTAGAAACAAAACAAATGAACATAGGGGAAGGGAAGGAAAAATAAAATAAGATAAAAACAGAGAAGAAGCCAATCCATAAGAGATCCATAATTAACCTTAAAAAATAAGATAAAAACAGAGAGGGAGGCAATCTATAAGGGAACAAACTGAGGTTACTATAGAGGAGGTGGGTGGGGGAAGGCTAAATGGGTGATGGGCATTAAAGAGGACATTTGTTGGGATGGGCACTGGCTGTTATATGTAAACAATGAATCACTAAATTATACTCTTGAACCAATATTACAATATATGTTAACTAACTTGAATTTATATAACATAAATTCAAACATACATACAATACAACACCATGTAAGATAAATTAAAAAAAAGAAAGAAAGAAAGAAAACCCAGAAGATTCCATCAAAAAAACTACTAGAACTGATAAATGATTTCAGTAAAGTTGAGGGATACAAAAACGTGTAGAAATCTGTTACCTTTCTATCCACTAATAATGAATCAACAGAATAGAAATTCCAAATCCCATTTATAATTATGCCAAAAATAATAAAATGCCTAGGAATAAACTTAATCAAAAGATAAAAGACATGTATTTTCAAAACTATAAAACACTGATAAAAGATATTGAAGATGACACAAACAAATGGAAAGATACTCCTTGTTCATGGACTGGAAGAACAAATATTGTAAAAATGTCCATACCAACAAAAGCAATCTACGGATTTGTGCAATCCTTATCAAAATATCAATAGCATTTTTCACAGAGCCAGAACAAACAATCCTAAAATGTGTATGGAACCATAAAAGACACTGAATCGCCAAAGCAATCTTAAACAAAAAAAACAAAACCAAAGATATCACAATCCCAGATTTCAAGATATAGTACAAAACTGCAGTAATCAAAACAGTATGGTACTGGCACAAAAACAGAAACATAGATTAGTGGAACAGAATAGAGAAGCCAGAAATAAACCCAAGATTATATGGTCAGTTAATCTTCAACAAAGGAGACAAGAATATGCAATAGGAAAAAGACAGTCTCTTCAATAAAAAATGTTGGGAAAACTTGACAGCTACATGCAAAAGAATGAAACTGGACTACTTTGTTACATCATACATAAAAATAAACTCAAAATAGACTACCTAAATGCAAGACCTGAAAGCATAAATATCTTAGAAGAGAGCACAGGCAGTAATTTCTCTGACAACAACCACAGCAATATTTTTCTAGATATGTCTCCTGAGGCAAGGGAAACAAAAGCAAAAATAAATTATTGGGAAAACATCAAAATAAAAATGTCCTGCATAGCTAAGGAAACAACCAGCAAAGCTAAAAGACAATCTACAGCATGGAAGAAGATATTTGCAAGTGACATACCCAATAAAGGGTTAGTATCCAAAATGCACAAAGAATTTGTACAACTCAATACCAAGAAACCCCCCAAATATACCAATTAAAAATGGGCAGAAGACATGAACAGACGCTCCAAAGAAGACATGCAGATGGCCAAGGAATGCAGGAAAAGATGCTCAATGGCACTGATCATCAGGGAAATGCCAACCGAAACTACAATGAGGTATCACCTCATACCTGTCAGAACAGCTAAATTCAAAAACACAAGAAACAGCAAGTGCCAGCAAGGATGTGAAGAAAAGGAACCCTTTCGCACTGCTGGTGGGAACACAAACTGGGGTAGCCGCTGTGGAAAACAGTGCAGAGACTCCTCAAAAAAATTGAACGTAGATCCACCATATGATCTAGAAATTCTACTTCTGGGTATTTATCCAAAGAAAACAAAAACATTAATTAAAAAGGCTATATGTGGGGCACCTGAGTGGCTCCATCAGTTAAGTGTCTGACTCTTGATTTTGGCTCAGGTCGTGATCTTGTGGCTGTGAGATGGAGCTCTGGGGTCAGCGGGGAGGATGCTGGAGATTCTCTCTCTCTCTTTCCTTCTGTCCCTCACCTGTACTCTCTCACTCTCCCTCTCTCTCAAATAAGTAAATCTTTTAAAAGAAAAGGATATATGCACACTTATGTTCATCGCAGCCTTATTTACAATAGCCAAATATAAGTAGCCCAATATCTTTTGACAAATGAATGGATAAAGAAGAGTGGTGTGTGTGTGTGTGTGTGTGTGTGTGTGTGTGTGTGTATACACACACACAATGGAGTATTATTAAAAAAGTTATAAAAAAGAACCAAATCTTGCCATTTGCAATACCATGAACAGAGCTAGACGATACAAGGCTAAGTAAAATAAGTCAGTCAGAGAAAGACAAACATCATATGATTTCCCTCATATGTAGAATTTAAGAAACAAAACAAATGAATTTTTAAAAAGAGACAAACCATAAACCAGACACTTAACTATAGAGAACAAACTGATGGTTACCATAGGGGAGGTAGGTTGGGGGACGAGTGAAATAGGTGAGCTGGATTAAGAGTATACTTATCACCATGAGCACTGAGTAATGTACAGAATTGTTCAATCACTATATTGTACACCTGAAACTAATATAACACTGTATGTTAATTATACTAGAGTCTTAAAAAATAACAAATAAAAGAAAAATAATAAAACTTATTTCACCACTTCCCCCCACCAAAAAGGAACAAAAACAAAAACAAAAACACCTTAAGAGAAAAAAGTAAAAATGTTTCAGTGAACAAGTCACTGGCCAGTCTGCCTCCTATTTTGTTTTTCATATTATCCATCCTGAGGATCTTGACTTGTTGGCTGGAATAATAGCTTTTATATTACCCTTTAATCTCAGGACTGTGTGAAGCAGAGAATAACTGGAAGTAAATTTCTGAGTCCCAACGAAGCTTTGATCTAGCAAAGGAAACTAAGCCTAAGAAACTAAGTTCTTCATTTCTCCTAAGATAGGTAATACAAGAAACTTTTCCCTTTATCTCAGGAAGGAACCAGCAAGACTTGATTAGGCAGATCTGTGAAAAGGTTGGATCTTGCCACACTAATCCTCATTCCCTCACCAACCCCAAGACACTGAACTCACTTTCAAAATGTTGAGCCCCAAAGAATTGTTTTTTAAAAAAATTTTAGTCCCCATCTCAGGTTCCATAGAAATTGTTCCGCTTCAGAGGGACATGGGACTATTTAAAACTGCTTTAAATAAGTTTCTGGCCCTTCTTATCTTTGATCATGTTTTGAAAATTAAAGTCCTGACCTATTATGTAATTCTCCGTGCTAAATCTGTGATAGATTCTGAAAGGTAATGCTGCTTATCTGGGGATATAATTTTTCCAACACAAATGTAGAGAAACAGAAATGGAAGAATGAAGCAGGTAGTTATGGGTGTCTGTGTGTGTGTGTGTGTGAGAGAGAGAGAGAGAGAGAAAGAAAGAGGGAATTTCCAGTTAGAACAAGCTCCTTTTGAAGATAGCGATACTGTTCTGTCCTTCAGTTCCATAAGAAAACATCCATTTTTTGAACAAAATATCCCTCAACATAAATTATTGCTGAAAAATTTCCTTTAGTTGCATTCAAAACAACATAGAATGAAACACCAGCCAGACATAATTTGTCTCATATCTACCTATTGGACCCCAGATACGTTTGAAATCCTCTCCTTTGCTAACATTAGATCTCTGAATATACTGGTTTCGCCTATGAATATCATGCTCCAACATTGCTTTCCTAACTTGCTTTGCTAAAACAAAAATCAAGCAAAAAAAATCCACTAAATTACTTCCTATTATATTTATACAATGTTCAAAACTAGAGTTCTCTCTTAAGAGAGAAAGTGATCTTATTAAGGTATTACATACACACTGAAGTATGAATGCCCCATAGTTTAAGCCTCCCAGAGATATTTCTCTTAGATCTACAGTTTTAATTTCTAATTGTTAAATTTTATGTAGTGAGAAAGGCTGATAATGACATTATGATTCCTCTCAAAATTAATTAAACCAGCAGACCTAGAAAATTACTGGCTTTGGAACCATATTTGGGTTAAATACTAGAAAGAGCCAAACTTTCCTTAAGTTCATTTCCTTTGCCACAAAATAAAACAAGTATCTCCCCAGATCTGTAGGAACAGATAAGGTAGCACTTATAAATCACGGAATGAAGTTAATGGCGTTTAAATCGTATATGTGATTAGTTATCTTAACTCATCTATTTGGCAAGGTGCTGGACTTGCCTTGCATTAGAAGTCACCTGCTCTGCCTTTTATGAAAAACAGCCCTCAAGGCATCGGGGACTTTCTTGGCTGAGGGTGGTCTGTCAGCAGTGCGGGGAGCTGAAAGCCTACAGTAGGGAATGGCAAAAACTTGGCACAAGGGCCATCAATCCCTGCTTCCGCTTCTACACCAGATCCTACTCATTGATTGAGCACTCTTTCTCATTGGCCAGAGAAATGGTTTCAGAGTTTTCAACACAGTAGTTCAGGCTCCTGTGTAATCAGAACTAACATTGAGATTAAGGCATTTTGCCAGTAATAGTATAGGACAAAGATCAGCACATTTTTCCATAATGAGCCAGAGTGAATATATATATACATATATGTTTTTAAAATTTTTGTGCCATATGGTCTCTGTTGCAGATTCTCCGCTTTGCCTTCCCAGTATGAAAGCAACCACAGACGGTATGTAAACAAACGGGAGTGGCTGTGTTCCAATGAAACTGCACTTACAGGGGTGCCTGGGTGGCTCAGTCACTGGGCGTCTCCCTTCTCAGGTCATGATCCCAGGGTCTTCGGATCGAGCTCCCTGCTCAGTGGGAAGCCTGCTTCTCCCTCTCCCACTCAGTGGGAAGCCTGCTTCTCCCTCTCCCACTCCCCCTGCTTGTGTCTCTGTCAAATAAATAAATAAAATCTTAAAAAAAAAAAAAAACTGCACTTACAATAGCGGGCAGTGGGTTACATCTGGCCCACAGCCGTGTTTGCCAACTCCAGGCACAGACCCTCTCCCGAAATCAAAGAGATAAATGCTGCTGAAATAATTTCAGGAGTGTTTGCAAAGGAGGTATTTTGGCAGCCTGGCAAGGGGAGGGATGAAAAATGGCCCTCAGACCTGAGGACTTCCTCTGCTTAATTCTACCTGAAATCCTGCTGAGTCGACTTCTCTACAAATTCTCAGAGATTGCTGAGTTCATTGTGCCCCATCTCTCTTGGACCACAGCTGATTCAGTGAGTCTGTTCTAGCTGTTTATGTCAACATGAAAATGCACCAGCTGATATCTCCTACCCAGGCCATTTACTGTTAATGTTAGTTACAACACTGAGCTTTAACCTTGAGTTTGAGGTGCCTTCCCAATTGAACTCATAGTCCAAAATATCACTGGAGACTCCCATTGCCCCAGCAATTAAAGGAACCCTTGAGTATTGCTTCCCCCATAACCATGCAATGAATTGAGTTACAGATAAGTGTTATGAAAACCTTCAACTTTCTCTTGGAGAATTCTCATATTGAATCCCATGTTATATTTTTTTCCAACAAGGAGAAAAATGGATGGTTGAGTGTATGACATTGGGCAAGTCATTTTACCTTCCTGAGCCACAGTTTCTTCATCCATAAAATAGAAATAATACCTTCCCTACTTATTTCATATAATACTATAAGACTCAAAGGATACCTTTTTTACATAGATTTACGTGTGTCACAAAATCACATCATCCACTAAAACCCTTTTTAGTCTGCCATTCACCTCTACCCACATCACTATAACCACTCAAAACCTGTGACAAACACTGGGGCTACTTACTGGAGGAATATGTCTACTCGTGCAATCTTCACTCCCAAATCAGAGACGTTTGTCCTGATCTATGTCTATCTTCTTCATTCATCACATGACAGAGAACATATAAAAGTCTCAAGAGGGATCCTGGCTTTCATTACTTTTTGTGCCAAGACCCTTCTAAGAATCCAGCATCAGCAAATCAGACAACTATAAAGTTACTTAAATCTTACATGTCTATGCCAAGAAAGGTGATGATAAAAAGTTCAAAAGACAGAAAGGACTGAAGCAGTGACTAACTATTGCTTGGAAGTGTTAAGTAAGAATTATTTACCACAGTAGCTTTGACTTAGGCATAAAAGCCCTTCAAATTCCAACTGAACTCCCCTCCAAGAAAAATGAGTAACTAATAATTTTATTATAAAATCAAAGCTGCTGTTTTCCTTCCAAAATCCCTAAATTGCATGGGAATAGTATATTTGATTTCCTGGAGAAATTCAAATTCGGCAACATTCTCAGAGAACTTCAAAACCATTGATTTCAGAACAATCTACATTCTTCATACATGCATTTATCAAATGATTATAAATACCTCCTTTTTGGTGTCAAAAGGGATCCATGGCAATAGCTTTTGCCAAGGTCATTTAGTTCCCCTGCTCCTCAGTTTCCCTACCCTACAAATTACTCTTCAGCCTTTGTAATGTAGGATTTACAAATATCTGCTTTCTTCTTCATGAGGGTATAAGGAGGAAGAAATGGAACAATACCTGTAAAAGTACTTGGGAGCTGAAGGATCCATACAGCCAAGTCCAGCAAACCTTCTAAATGATCTCCTACAAGTTAAATAGGAAGGATGATCTCCCTGCAGGCAGAATTTGTCACAAAATGATTTCTGCAGTGGAAAATCAAATAATGCACCCATTATTACCTTTGCTTTTCCTCTCACTTAAGAGTCAGCTGCCTCTTACTCTGCTGCTCAACAGTTTTCCTACTATTTACTCCTAAGCTAATAAGGCGACTAACTTTACTGTCAAAAACAGAACATAAATCATTCTTACAAAGTACATTATGTCTGTTCTTCACCGGGTATGATGGTTATAATTTGTACATTCAAAAACTTTGTTTTTGTGTAATACTATGTTTGGCTATTTTCCCAACTGGGGAAAAACAAAGTTGTTTCTGTTCAGCTGCTTAGATCCAAATGTTGGGAAGGCCCTTCACTGCACATTTCCAGTAATAAATCTGGGGCTCTACTCTTTTGTTCATAGGGGCTATGAGTGTTCTGTGCTGTCAAAGTAGATTAGCCACATAAGTTCCTTTAGATGGGCCAAGTGAAATGTCAGGGCACAGAGAGAATTACTCCTGCTGGAACTGTTGCAGTTGCCACTCCTCAAACTGTGATGAACAGTCTGCTGGTAAAGCTGATACCCCACAACCTCATGGCTCTGGCCTTGGAAAGTGCTCATTTCAGCAGAGACTGGGCTTTCCATCAGACCTTCTCCTACAATGAAGACTCTCCAAGCCGGAGCCCACTGGCTTCTTCCCCAGGGTCCGTCCTTTCTTCACTGTCAATCCCAGCCTGGGGACTTCTGACGGGTCACCCAGCCTCTTAAGTTCTATTGTGTATCAATTAACTTTATGCACTGCTCCCTCAGGGTTTTACCTTTGGATTTCTGAAATGCTTTTCTCCTCTCAAACAGCCTAGATCTTGCACATCAGAAGAGTTGGCTTTCACAAGTATTTCTCTGAATTGGGCTGCTAAATTTAGAAGACAAAAATTAAACAGTTTCTCTTTTATAATAATCCAATCATTCTTAAAGTCATGAGTGTCTTCAGCTGAAATGGGAAAAGGTGGTGTATAGAACATAAGGGCACTGGCATATTCCAATATATTATCTCCTTACATCAGTCAGTGCTCTCTGGTGTCTTTCCTAAGAGATGACAGGCCCAAATAATGTGGTCTTGTTTGGATTTTTATCTTTTATGCCCAAGGACTTGTCCCATATACTAAGCAGCTGCTTCCCATTCATCAAGGGACCCAAAGAAAGCCAGGATACTCACTGGCATGGAGCCAGTTCCTCTAAAACACAATGTGTCCCATTAAGCAATATATTTCTGTGAGACACTGTTTTAAGAGTTCTTCTGAAATATGTCAAAGTGCTTCTTGGAAGTTATGACAAAACATGGACAGTAAATCTATTTCTTCTTGACTTAATGAGAAAGCATAATTTGAAAGTAGGCCCTAAACAAAAAACTATAGATAAAATACCTGCTCTATTCATGCCAAAGAATGCTTCTTAAAGAATATTACTTGAGCATAAAAAGATCTGGTAAACTCTCCAGAACAATAACAATACCTTCTCTTGCCTAAAAATGTATTCTGTATTAGGGCTTCACATATGATAACTCATTTAATTCACCCATAACTCTAAAGTAAATAACTTCCCATTTTATTTGTAAGGAAATTGAGACTCAGAAAGATTAAAAAACTTGCCCAACTTCATACAGCCAATAAATATGGGAGCCAGAATTCAAACCCTAGTTTATCTGACTCAGAAATATCCATCAAAATCAACTACAGAGCTGGCTAACAATACAGATGCCCACCTACCTCCAGCGTCTGTCACCGATGGAGTCCTGGGGTGCAGGCCGCTGGGCAGATGAAGCCCCCACTCAGGATCTAGACTACCTCCGTTTAGCATTCTGCATGTTGCTCTTGGTAGTTTTCTGATCCGGAGACATCTATTTAACTTTGCTGTGCCTCCATTTATTCATCTTTTAAACAGAGAGGAAAATAGCTGTAATAGTCTCTTCCCTATTAAGTCATTCTGAGTCAGCTTATGTAGGCCACTTAGATACTTTACATACTTGAAATGATATCTTGACATGGTAAACACAGTTATTGTTCTAATGCTCTACTGACCAAATCCTCTAGAACGCAATGTGTCACATAAAGCAGTGTATTTGTGTGAGATACCAGATGAGATCTGAGAATGACTGTGCTGCATTCCTTCTGCATTTGGACTTTAGAAGAATTCATGGAGCAAACATCGAATCACATACAAAAATTTCAGGACATTCTCACCTTTTTACACTGCAAATCTGAGTCAGAAAATTGTATGTACTGGCCATAAGACACCTGAAGAATATATTTTTTGCTGTGATATAATATAGAGTAACATCTTATAGAACAATTACTTTTTTAAAGAAAAAGCCATAATTCTTTTGTCATAGTAAAGATACTGACTGGGGGTGATGGGGAGCAGAAAACCAGAATATGGGGAGGACAGTAGGAATAAGATTATAATGTTTTTTTTTTTTAAACTTTGTTTTTTAGAGCAGTTTTAGGTTCACAGCAAAATTAGGAAGAATATACAGAGATTCCCCATATCCACCTGCCTGCACACTTGCATACTTCCCCCGTTATCAATATTCCCAACCAGAATGGTACACTTGTTACAACTCATGGACAAATACTGACATATCATAATTACCCAAATCCATAGTTTACCTTAGGGTTCACTCTTGGCTGTTGTACATTCTATGGGTTTGGCCAAATGCATAATGACATCTATCCATCCTTACAGTATCAAATGGAGTCCTCTAAAAGTCCTCTGTGTTCTACCTACATACCCCTCCCCAACTCCCAATCCCTGGAAACCAGTGATTTTTTTTCCCTGTCTCCATAGTTTTGCCTTTTCTAGCATGTCATATAGTTGGAATAATACATTATACAGCCTTTAGATTGGTTTCTTTTTTTTTAATTTTTTATTTTTTATAAACATATATTTTTATCCCCAGGGGTACAGGTCTGTGAATCACCAGGTTTACACACTTCACAGCACTCACCAAAGCACATACCCTCCCCAATGTCCATAATCCCACCCCCTTCTCCCAAACCCCCTCCCCCCAGCAACCCTCAGTTTGTTTTGTGAGATTAAGAGTCACTTATGGTTTGTCTCCTTTCACTTAGTAATGTGCATTTAAGATTCCCTAATGTCTTTTCATAGCAGGAGAGTTCATTTCTTTTTGGCACCAAATAGTATTTCATTGTCTGGATGTAACATTTTATTTATCCATTCACCTAATGAAGGGCACTTTTGTTGCTTCCAAGTATTTAAAATTATGAATAAAGCTTCTACAAACGTCCATGTGCAGGTTTTTTTTTTCCAATGTGTACTACTCTTTTTAAATTTAAATTCAATTAATTAACATATAGTGTGTTATTGGTTTCAGAGTAGAGGTCAGTGACTCATCAGTCTTATATAACACCCAGTGCTCATTACATCATATGCCCTCCTTAATGTCCACCCACCCCACCCAAGAAACCCTCAGTTTGTTTCCCAGAGTTAAGAGTCTCTTATGGTTTTCCTCACTCTCTATTTTCATCTTATTTTATTTTTCCTTCCCATCCCCTATGTTCATCTGTTTTGTTTCTTAAATTCCACATATGAGTGAAACCATAGAGTATTTATCTTCCTCTGACTTATTTTGCTCAGTATAATACCCCCTATTTCCATCCATGTCATTGCAAATGGCAAGATTTCATTTTTGATGGCTGCATGGTATTCCATTATATATATATACCACAACTTCTTTATCCATTCAGTTGTTGATAGACATCTGGGCTCTTTCCGTAGTTTGGCTATTGTGGACATTGCTGCTACAAACATTGGGGTGAGTGCCCCCATGTGCCAGTTTTTGTATGAACATAAATTTTCAACTCTTTTGGATAGATACCAAGGAACATGATTACTGGAACTGTATGGTAAGAATATGTTTAGTTTTGTAACCACCAAACTCTTCCAAATTGGCTATACCATTTTCCCTTCTCACCAACAATACATGAGAGTTTCTGTCGCTTCACATTTTCACCAGCATCTGGTAATGTCAGTGTTCCAGATTTTGACCATTCTAATAGGTGTGTAGTGGTATCTTGTTTTAATTTACATTATCTTGATGACATATAAGGTGAAGCATCTTTTCATATGCTTATTTTCCATCTATGTATCTTCTTTGGCAAGGTGTCTGTTAAGGTCTTTGGTCCATTTGGGGGTTTGTTTTCTTATTGTGGAGTTTTAAGAGTTCTTTGTATATTTTGGGTAACAGTTATTTATCAAATGGGTCTTTTGCAAATATTTTCTCCCAGATTGTGTCTTGTCTTGTCCATCCCTTGATGTTATCTTTCACAGAGCAGAAGTTTCTAATTTTAATGAAGTCTAGCTTATGTAACAGTTCATTGTTTCATGAATCAAGCTTTTGGTGGTATATCTAAAATGTCATCACCAAACCCAAGGCCCCTACTGTCTAGGGGTCTTAGAGTTTTGAAATTTACATTTAGTTCTGAGATCCATTTTGAGCTAATTTCTGTGAAGGGCATAAAGTCTGAGTCTAGATTCATTTTCTTGTGTTTGGATGTTCCAGCACCATTTGTTGAAAAGACTATCTTGGCTCCATAGTATTTCCTTTGTTCCTTTGTCACAGATCAGTCAGCTATATTTATGTGCATCTATTTCTGGGATCTCTGTTCTATTTCATTGATCTACTCAACCAGAACAATGATTGTTTTCACCCAACTATGAGATATAAAGTAATGTTAAAGATATAATGATTCAAATTTGTTAAATTTTAAGTCTTATGCATGTTTACGGCTAGAGAGTGGTTTTTTTCAAATTATTAGAATGCAGGCTGCTGGTTACATGGGAAATTATTAGTATAATTCAGACAGCTAAGAGTAGTCTCTGGCACAAAGCAACTGATCCCAGTTGTGCTTAATAAATATATTTTGTTCACAAAGCTCTACCCCTTTTATCTAACTATTTCCTCTTTCTGGCATCCAGAAACATGTGTCTTGAATTTCTAAAATAAAAATGGTCATAATCTTCTTCGTTCACTATCAACTCAACAATGATTTGGGGGGGGAAATGTGTAAGTGGGGGAAAAGGAACATCCCTTAATTAGGTTTGTTTGGGGTTCTTTGGAAAGAAAGATTTCATATATAAGAAAAATAATCTGAAAACATATATATTTAAATATTTACTTATTCATCAAGTCCTTATCAAATGCTATCAGCATCTCTACCTCTGCTAGATGCTCAAGGGCTAGGTGATTCTCAAAATTACTTAGGTTCACGTCCAGTAAATATATTATTTTCATATTTTAAGTCTAATTCACAATTATAATTGTTACTAAATTTTGCCATTAAACTCTAGTTAATTTTAAAACCATAGTAGTTTCATGTATTTCATAAAAAATGTGATACATTTCTTGGTTAATTTGAATTGTAACACAAATATTAAACATTATCAAAACTACTTGCTTTTAAGCACACATATAGAATATTTACACCTTATGTGAACTATACTTTTATCTGTTCAATAGTTGTTATCAAATGCATTCTTCAATTCACAACCTAGAATTAGAATTTTTATCCCAAATATTTTAAACTAAATCATTTACATTTTTATTGGGAACCAAATCCACTCTAGCACTAATTATGTTTGTGTTCGGCTTTAAGCATCCAATTATATTTGCGCTCTATTTCAAGCATTCAACTCTTTTGGTGAGAATTTTATAGCTGAAAATATATACATGCTCTTTCAATGTCTCCATTTTCTGCCCCTTTGGTGCCATTAGTCAACATTTAGGAGGATTCTGACCAAGGAAAACAGCAAGTAGATAATGGAAATACCAATATAAAAATAAGACTGTGATAGAAAATACTATGTTTATGAATTATTTCCAGCTAACACTCTGAAACTAATGAAGTCCTCTATATGATGAATATCTCAGAGATTATCAAAGAACGTGGATGCCACCTGAAATTCTCCACATTTGGGGAATGTTTCCTTTAGAAACTACACTACACTTTTAAGGTTTTTTGTTTGTTTGTTTGTTTGTTTTAGTGATTGTATAGATTATGCGCTAGGTAACACAAACTTTGCATTCTGTAAAGCTTGCAGAGATCTAAAACATGTGATTCAGGAACATGCCATTTTACATCATAGCAAAAACTAAGGAATTATTGTTAAGATATGAACTGCTTACTGGAATTTTATGATGTAGTATTTGAAATCTGAACTGCAAAAATAAAATAAAACCTATCCACCGAGATACTAAAAATTCAGTGGCAATATGACAATATACATGGTGTGTGTTAGGGACCCAATGTTTGTGTCCTCCCAAAATTCATATGTTAGAGCACTGCCCTTCAGTGTGATGGTATTAGGAGGTGGGTCTTTGGGAGGAAATCAGGTTTAGTTGAGATCATGCACAGAGAACCCCCATGATGAGATTAATACCTTTACAAGAAGAGGAAGAGACCTTGGAGCTTCCTCTCTCCACCTTGTGAGGACACAGTTCTCTTCATGGCTCCACTTCTAGCAGCCAGCACAGAACCTGGCACATAGTAGGTGTTCGAGAAATACAAACATGGGGTAAGGTGGGGGTCAAAATGACCTCTGTTTCTTGGCTCTATAACCACACATTCAGTTGTATTCAAAGAAGCCAACCAGAAGTTTCTAATGGACACTCTATGAGATTAAACCTTTACATGTTTTCTTAAAGTTCTAGGCTAGTTATTTTCTCTTCCCAAAGCCTGACAGTAGATGTTTCTTTAGGGACCTATAAGTGACAATGGCTAATCTCCAGAGTATTAATCAGACTAACTTCTTCTTTCCTTGGCAATACATAATTGTAATATCTAATTTATTATATTATTACCCAATTAAAAATATCCCATATAAATTCAGCAGTTCCACTTGACTTTTAAGTCTTTTTGCAGAAAAACCAGTGTAATCTTTAGGAAAGAGCACAGGATTTGGGAACATATGATTTAGGTCTACTTATGGCTTTGCCTCTTAATGGCTCTGTGATCACAAATAAATTATAATTTTCCTGTGATTAAGTTTTCTCACTAGCAAAATGAGCACAGTAATACCTAACTCATATGGTTAAATGATACCATGTATTCCCAAAGAATTTTGTATAATCTATGGAATTACAAAAATATGCCACTGAAGGTATTATAAAACTAATTTGGAAAAACACTGTACTTTATGTTTTTTAGAACCTACATGGCCCTGTTTCTTGAAATGTGCATAGTAACTTTTTTTTCACTAGCTAGCATGGTTTACCCAGAATCATAGATTGACTTAAATCCAGACTCTAAATAGGTGACCTAATAGAGTCACAGTGAGACACAAGAACTGTGAATTCACCAATTTCACACTCCCCGGGTCTAATTTGGCCAGACCTGAGGAAGATCGATAAGATGCTTGCCTGAGAAAGAGTGTAGCATCAGGTCCACAGGGAACAGAAAATATCACTGACTGTGTAGAAGAATTACACCCCAGAAAATACAAGGAAGCCTTTACGGGAGTGAACACACTTGTTAAAATTAGCGGAGATCCTTCACTGCTAAATTTAGAAGGAAAAAACTGTGAAAAACCATTACAATTCACCTGAGAAAAAGCCACCTCAAGTTTATATGGTCCACACATAGATGTATTTATGTATCAGTGCTACATGGCGCAAACATGAGAGAGGAATGGATGTGAGCCAGGATACTTCGGGGAAACACTATCCTTAGTTCACAATAGGAAAAAAGCCCACAAAAAAAAAAAAAAGAAAATTTTGCATTCATAGCCAAATTCATCATCCATATCTAATAATAATAATTTACATTTTCATGCAATTTGCACGTATTATTTTCAGATACCTTATGGCTATCACTCCAAGTGGACTGAATCTGTAAAACTTAGACTCTTTCCAACAACTCTCTTCCACTTCTCTGAGCACAATAGCTACTAAGAAGGGCAGTCAAATGTTCCTAGAGAAGCCGTTACTGATTCCTTAATGTTTTCTTGAGAGATGCCTATGCCCCCAGTCTCCCATTACATATAAATATATTTATGTAAAATATATATGTAATATTCACTCTATAGTGCTATTTTCCATAATTAAATATCTCTCTTAGTCCACCTCTCAGGAGAGATGTTCAATGATTCATCCCTTGGGAGGCATATTTTTGGCTGAAAGCCTACATTTAGCCACTACTGCATGCCAGTTCTAGGCACAGGGCCTGTGCAGAGAAAAGCTTCAATAAATTTAAGCTATTATTATTATTACTGTTTGTATCCTTCTTAAGTTCAAGGAGAAATCTGCATTTGGGAGAAGTATGATGCTTTCCCAAACATCTCATAAAATTTCACCCTATTAACACAGGACTATCTTCCTGGTACTGCAGGCCTGTAACACACACACACACATACACACACACATACACACACGCCACTGCCTACCCCTCACCCCCACAGAATCAGGATGACCAATTTTATTCTGATAAAATTTACTTTGTGTAATGCATGAATTCCCAGATTCCCAAAATGGAAAATAATAAGCCCTTTCCCAAAAGTCAAGAATGAACCTTGTGAGAATTCTGCTTTTCAGGGTCATAGAGAAATCCTGAGCTGTGGAAAACAGGATCCAAATTCCAGCATCATTTACTAAACATAACATTTGGCAAATTATTTATCTCTGTAACCTTATTAGGCTCATCTTCTACAAAATAAGGATATTAATATATTTTTGATGGTTGCTATGAAAATTAAATATTATAAATTTGATAAATGGTATCTTATTATGTCTTATCTGGAATATGATAAGTCCCCATCAAATGCTACCCATCAATTCCTAGCTTTCTTCCTCTTATTTGTTTCTTGGAACTATGGAATTCAAGGTGATAAAGACCTTCTCACAAGCCATAAAACAGTTTTATTTGTTGTACACTAGAAGCCAACACAGAGTCAGTGACTAGAAGTGTCCCCCCACAGCTGTGGTTATGGCAAGGTCTGAGTGATGATGAGATATGCCACTAAGTTAGCAACTGATATTTTAGCTGACATTCTGGGCTGGTGGATCCTGGTGGTTTTACTCTTCTAGTGACACTTGTTTCCAGGAAAGTGGTCATGACCCAATGTAAGTGACCTCTGCATCTCCTCTGTGGATCTTGATTCCAGGGACTATTGTAGACTTTTTAAAAAATTTTTTTCTTTTTTACATTCTCAGTATTTTTTTTCTCTTTGATTTTTTAAATTTATTTTTTAAATTATTTTTATTAACATTTAATTTATTGTTTGCCCCAGGGGTACAGGTCTGTGAATCGTCAGGCTTACACACTTCACAGCACTCACCATAGCACATACCCTCCCCAATGTCCATAACCCCACCACCGTTTCCCTACCCCATTCCCCTTGGCAACCTTCAGTTTGTTTTGTGAGATTAAGGGTCTCTCATGGTTCGTCTCCCTTCCTTCCCTACCCCCCAAACCCTTCACTCTGCCTCTCAAATTCATATCAGAGAGATCCTATAATTGTCTTTCTCTGATTGACTTATTTCGCTCTGTGTAATACCCTCTAGTTCCATCCATGCCGTCACAAATGGCAAGATTTCATTTCTTTTGATGGCTGCATAGTATTCCATTGTGTATACATATACCACCTCTTTATCCATTCATCTGTTGCTGGACATCTAGGTTCTTTCCACAGTTTTCCTATTGTGGACATTGCTGCTATAAACATGCAGGTGCACGTGCCCCTTCGGATCACTACATTTATATCTTTAGGGTAAACACCCAGTAGTGCGATTGCTGGGTCATAGGGTAGCTCTATTTGCAACTTTTTGAAGAACCTCCATGCTGTTTTCCAGAGTGGCTGCACCATCTTGCATTCCCACCAACAGTGTAGGAGGGTTCCCCTTTCTCCGAATCCTCTCCAACATCTGTTATTTCCTGACTTGTTCATTTTAGCCATTCTGACTGGTGCGAGGTGTGGTTTTGATTTGTATTTCCCTGATGCTGAGTGATGTTGAGCACTTTTTCATGTGTCTGTTGGCCATCTGGATGTCTTCTTTGGAGAAATGTCTGTTCATGTCCTCTGCCTATTTGTAGATTGGATTATTTGTTCTTTAGGTGTTCAGTTTGATAAGATCTTTATAGATTTTGGATACTAGCCCTTTATCTGATATGCCTATTGTAGATTTTTAAAGAGAGCTTCTATGCTCTCTCAGAGTCAATGAGTAATTTGGAAACAGTCAAAAATCATTTCAAATTTGAGCAGGTGATCAAGCTAAAATGGCAAAATCAAGAATGTTTTTGGCAATAGCCAGATGATTGCCTCCGGCATGATTACTTAAAAAAATATATACACACAACTAAGTGCACTCATGGGTGTGTTTATAAAACAAACAAACCAGTCTCTGCATCTTTTCAAAAATTATTTTCCCATTGTGAAGTTGAGCATAAGCCATTACCAGTACATGAGGATGATATTAAAGTGTTTTTTTTAAGAATTTAGAAATAAGATTTACACACAATGGATAGGACTAGTCAATGATGGAAGTGAACCAGAAATGCCTGTGAAAGAAACAGATGTGACTTGGGAGGGAACTGAGGGAGGCTGGATCGTGAAACTATTTGGTAAGCAGAAACCTAATGAATCACATGCAAAGATGAAGGTCAGCATAATGCATGGAAAAGAGAAAGGCAGAGCCAGAGGCTGACTGTGTTCCATTCAGCACTGTTCAGACAGAGGAGTACAAGCTTTTCCATCACTGGAGAGGTGATTTCTGCTGTGGGCAGGGATGATTTATTATGTTTCCCTCTGGCCATGATAAAATATCTCTCAAGACTAACCACCTTCATTTGCTGGGATTACAGCCTAGGCAAGTGACCTTCTGATAACACTGGAAGGTGACAGCCTGAGGGCTGACCCTGGGCCATGGCAAACTCTCCAAGATAATGTGACATTTTAAGACTCCTCATAAAACCCCAGTCAGTCTTCTGGCAAAAGCCACCCTTTCTGCCTACAAAATCTGGCCATGACTGGAGATGTGAAAATAGAGAAAATTATTCAGAAAACTGAAATCACCTAAAACTTACAACCCAGAGACAATTACCATTAACATGTTGGTGTACTTCATCTGAACTGGTGTTTTGTATTTTTTTTAATTACAAAATTATTTTTTGTAACTGTAACCGAATTATATATTGTTTTTCATTTTGCTTTTTATTAAGCATTACAACCTATTTTCTGAATTACTTAAAGTATCCATAAATATAACCACTGAAATTACATAATATCTCACCAAGTGATTTTTTTTTCAGTGTTACTTAACTAATCTTTTATTACTGGATGTCTGGATGGCCTCTAATTCTTTTCGTCTTTTGTGAAGAATGCTATAATAGGCCTCCTAATACAAAAGGCTGATTCTCTATTTGAGATTATTTCTTTGGTTCAAGTCCTCTCTGTTGATTTTTAAGTTTACTGAGCTTCTTGTTTCTAAATCTAACTGCCCACTGGACTCCTCACACTTGAAACTCAACGTCCCCAAGAGAAAAGATGCAGCCTACCGCTGGCCTCAGCTTCTGTTTCAGAAGAAACCTGTCCTCAAGAGTGAGCGAGGGAATTGCTGGCAGAGGAAAGTGACAGCCACCGATGAGAGTGAGGGCTGGGGAGGGGAGGGAAGAGCCGGCCCTCACCACCAGCCTTTAAAATCTGGGCCTATGGATCTTGTAAACTTTGACAGATGACAGCGTTGTGACACTACCCTCTATTTCAAAAACTCATTTATTGTCTCCTTCATTACCCTATCCATGTTCACAATAGTCCTGGCTCTGAGGTAGCTTCTCATATAAACCCCATTTTAATGAGACTCAGAAATTTAAGGGCCTTGTCCAAAGTCACGCATGTAATATGTAGTAAAACTCTATTCCAACCAGATCTGTTGAGTCTGAGTTTGTAATATTTCCACTCCCCCGTGATGTTTCCTCTCCAATAGTTACGTTGGGGTGGAAGGGAAAATAAACCAGGCTGCCAGAGCTTTTATTATTCCTTTTAAATGTGTTTGAGAGGCAGTGGTGGCAAGCATCAATCTGTGATTCTAAACAAACACAGTTTAAAATCCCACGTGGACTATCTCGCACACTGATCCACCTGAGGCCCCCAGTCTGGGCGATGCTAGAAGCAGCTGGAGATCTGCAGCAGTTATGGGAGATTATATATGTTCTGGGAGCTCAGGAGGTCTAAGCACTCCACTATCTATAATTGAAAATGTACTGAAGCAAATGGAAGCTTGTGATCCCATGTGTATTTTATCAGATGCTTTGGACATTAAAGGAATTCCTAGAAAATTATAAATTGAAACACTTGTCACGTAGTGGTAACAGGGGAAAAAAAATAAACCGTACTCAGACTTTGGAAAGAAAAGAATAAATTGTCCATAAAATAATTCATAATAGATTTGTAGCTAGAACTGGTTATGAGAGAGTAATGTGGTATAAAAGATAAGAAATGGAATTCCAAAGATGCACAGGAAACACTGCTAATTCTTTACAGAAGAGCAAGAATAATTGTACAGACACAGTTAATTGTTCTGCATGGGATGCAAGGGGAAGACAAATATAAGGAATAAGAGCATTCCTTGAGGCATGTGAAGAAATATAGGAAATATATGTTTCTTTATTTCTAATTCTCTAAGAAGGAAATTACACTCAAAGTAAAATCAACAAACTGCTTTCACGATAAAACATACTACAAAAACAAAAATGTGTGCCCTTGTTTTCTCATTTTGTGGTAAGAGGGACTCCTCAGAGAATCAAAAATCTACAGTTTTAGTAAAACTACTATTTTAGTAAAATGTACAGGTGCATTATTTAATCATGTGCTGCAAAGAAACTTCCAGACAAAATGATGGTGAGAGCTTCCCTTCCCCAAATTCCCAAGAAAATGAACAACGAAATGTACAAAGAGGATCCACATAAAAGAAATTGGGAATAGGTGCTTGGAAGGACAGTGCTAACCGGACCAGATTAATAGAACCCATGGAAAACGGACAGGAGATGTGTTCCTGAGAAATCAGCTCACCTGGAAAGCAAATGAAAGAAGCTCCTAGCTTGGATAGTTAGAGTTTGAGGACAAGAGGAGGCTGAGGCGTTGATGGGAAATACACCACCTGAAACATTTTGGGGTGTGGCAGCAACAGGCACAATACCAAAGATCACGGCTGTATATAATACAGGTAGAAACGTATGAAACAAATGGAGAAGTGGGTTTGTGTGTAGTAGGATGTGTGTGCGTTGTGCACATGTGTGCAAGTGTGTATGCATGTGTCTATTACAGGGAAGGCTTTTATGGGGATCTAGTCTGTAACAGAAGTGAATAATAGGAAGTCTAATCTTCGGCTTGAGCTGATGATCTATTTTCTCCCCTCTTTGTCCTTCCTTCCTATCGGCATTTAAGTTTCCTCTGTAAAATCTTTAGAAGAGAACATGCGCCATCTCTGACACACACTTCAGAATTTCATTCCCAGTAGCGGTCCAGTATAGACTAGGACATTGAAGCTATGAAAAACTGCCGCTATTCAAAGAAAAGGGGAAATTGACAGGTTTTGGGGTTTTTTTTTTTTATGCTGCCTTTATCAGTTTTTGATGTCAGAGCTATTCTTTAAAATGGATTCAAGAGCAACTAGTTCCATGAACAGGAATAGTTTAGCATAGAAATAACTCATTTAAAAGGTTGGCTAAACCTCAGGTATAAAAATAATCTAGACCCCAAGCTATTTTAGGAGAGAATTCTTGGACAATCTTTCATAATGTTCCTTCTTTTTATTGGGTTTTTTAATCTTGTACAGTTCTTGAATCAAATTTGTTTGGGGCTTCCCTCAAAAGTTTCCTAGAAATAATAAGAGGACTGTCTTAAAAAACTTTTGCTCTGCCACTAACACTCGGTTTCAAAGGCCCCGCCACACACCACATCACACATTAACTTCTTGGCAGGGGGAGTGTAAAATAATTGGCAGAAAAGATCTTGGAAAGTTTTTAAAAATTTTTATTCTAATTTAAAGTAATATATTCACATAATTCAAAATTATAAAGATTTGTAAATGCATGCATGAAAAGTCCCCATACTTTTTTGTCCCCAAGCTATGTGGTTCCATTACCAGGATGTAGTTGATTTATTGTGTATCTCCAAACAATGTGTAAAATTTTCTTTTTGGCATTAATAATTGGAGTTCCTACCTCATTTCTTGTACTCTGGTATTTTTGTGTCTTTGTGCTTCCATGCTTGCAGCTTTCGGAATGCCATGTACCCTGAATCGAAGCACTGTGTCCAGAGTGCCTGGTCCATAACGGGGTCCTGGCTCAGGCCTTTCCCAACAATCCCCTGCCTTACGCTGGAACAACCCCACCACCACTACACCCTCCCTGTACCTTGGGCGGAAAATGAGTCAGAAAAACTTCTAAATGGATGAATCACTTACTCAGATTTTAAAATCCCAAGGGGCAATTCGTAAAGAAGGACACCTTAAACCTGCTATTCTTGGCTCAAAGAACAAGCACCTCTACTTCCCCCTTTCTACAGAAGTATATTGGAAAGTTGCAGAAGTGGGCGTTGCGGACTGTGTGAGGCTACACAGATTTGTAAGATTTATAGGAGTTACATTCTTCCCACAGTAGGGGCTACTTAACCATACAGGAACTCTCTTGCAGAACATTCAAAGAAGCATGCATTTTATGGTTCAATTATTCAGAGATAATATGAGTGTGGTTTTGTATGTATACAAGCTGCCACTTTTAAGATACCATTGGATATAATTCCAGACCTTGTTCAATGTGTTTACAAATATACTACATGTTTCAGGGTATGTACATATATAATAATAAACAGATTCCTCTTCTAGAACCTTGAGCACTACCTGCTGAAATGTCACCAGAGGGGTCCATCCACCGTGGGAGAGGGGAAATCAGTGGAGTCTGTCTAGAATTGGAAAAAAGATCACTGAAGCTTATTAAAAGGCCAATCAGCTCATGTGTTTTTGCAGCTCGGCTGAGCAAATGCTGCTGCACGGAAGAGAAACAGTCTCATTTGCGTTAATAGTCACATCACATTCCAAAGGCAGCTGAGATCTGGAGGTGGAGTTGTGACTTCTGTATTTCAGGGTTGGAAGACAACTTGACAGAGGTCGCTGGTCACCTGCTCCCCTGCCTAGGGTGTGAAGTGGACACACAACTGTGCCTGATGTAATGTTCACAGCCCCTGAGTCTGAAGACATCAGAGCCCCCATGAGGGTATAACTCTTCCTCCTTTATTAATGAAGCAAATCTCCTAAGAAAGTCTTAGTGATTACATAGGATTTTGTTACTTGAATGCACTTTGCAAATATTAAATGCTAAGACTTTTGGAGTGGTAGCCAAGGTGGTCAAGAGCCCTGTATCTGGCCATGCTTCTGATGACGGTGACAACACTGGCACAAAGTGGAATTCCTTGACATGAAACTCAAGTCTAACTTTAAGTTCAATCATGTTCATGGAAGTTCAGTTTTCTATTTACCCAGAATTATCAACATTCTGATCTAACAACTACAGATGAAATTTGGCATTTATGTAAAGACAAAATAATTTGTTACATTTGTGTAAAGACAAAATAATGGGGATAAAGAAGTTTGACTATCCTGAAAACAATCATAATTGTTTTTCCTTCAACTGTAACTCTAAATGAGAACTAAATTATGCCAGTAGTAACAAAGGGATGAAAAACAGTAGAAGCTGAAGTTGAACCATCTCCAGAGAGAGAGTCTGTTCCTTAAGAAAACCAGCAGAAGGAACACTTTAGGTGATAAATACCACCAAAGGCTTTTAGAACCGACTGCAGCATTTTTAGGAGTCTTCCGCAATCATCACTCAAATGCCAGTAATCACAAGGGGAAAAAAAGACTGCAAAAACAGGAAACTCCCAAATGAGAAACAAGGACTTAGTCTCTTTGTAATTGCAAGCAGTTAGTAATTACTTACATTTAGAATGATCTTGACATGGTGATCATGATGGCGGAAAAAATATGTATGTACAACTTAACATCATGTCTGGAACAGAATAAACATGTGGTAAGTGGTAACAGCCATTACATTGTAATTTATTACTACAGTCAACAGCAAAGAAAAGCAGAACTAAAGTTGAGGACAAACTACTATCTAAATTCAACAAATGACAATTCTGTGCTTAGTGGGTATAAGGGTGTTGGTGATGATGTCACTCTAAAATAGAGAAGAGCTAAAAAAAATATAAGACAAGAGAAGTAAAAGAAAGATGAGATCCCTTCTAAGATGGGATTTAATATTAAGTGACTTTGACCATCTCTACTGAGCCAACTATTACAGAAAGAGTTCTTTCCATTCTAAAGACACACCAAAAAAGCCACATGCACTCTTAGACCTCAGCTGCAATCTAGAGGCCTCAGTGCATCCCACTGGCAGAATCAACTCGACTGCTCCTAATCATAGGCTCTGTCTTCAAGTGTCCTGCTGATCAAGAGTTAAATCTCTGCATCCAGACTACTGGGTATTTACCCCAAAAATAGAGAAGGAGTGAAAAAAAGGGCCATCTGTACCCCAATGTTCATAGCAGCAATAGCCACAACTGCCAAACTGTAGAAAGAACCAAGATGCCCTTCAACAGACGAATGGATAAAGAAGATGTGGCCCATATATGCAACGGAATATTACACTTCCATCAGAAAGAATGAATACCCAACTTTTGTATTAACATGGGCGGGACTGGAGATTATGCTGAGTGAAATAATTCAAGCAGAGAGGGTCAATTATCATGTGGTTTCACTTACATGTGGAGCATAAGGAATAACATGGAGGACATTAGGAGAAGGAAAGGAAAAGTGAATTGGGGGAAATTAGAGGGGGAGACGAACATGAGAGACTGTGGACTCCGAAACAAACTGAGGGTTTTGGAGGGGAGGAGGGGGGAGTTAGGTATACATGGTGGTGGATAATAAGGAGAGCACGTATTTCATGGAGCACTGGGTGTGGCGCATAAACAATGAATCTTGGAACACTGAAAAAATAAAATAAAATACTTTTTAAAAAAAATCTCTGCATCCGAGTACTGCTCCCAACTAAGAAAATGAAAAAGAAAAAGAGATCTTCCTTGATTAAGGAAACCACAGGTGTTGCAGTATAGTAGTGTTTGAAAAAAAGACATTGTAATAGAATACAGTTCTTTAGAATTTTATGTAAATATTCCTAAATTATCCTGTGATTACTTTCTTTGAAAATTAAGAGACAATAATAAGAATTATAAGAAATGTCTTCTAATTTCTTTTTCTTTAAAGTAACACAAATTTTCTCATTTTCCATCAGCGACATCACAAATATGTGTCTCTATATGGTACCCCAGTTGACTTATAAGAAATCCTCACACAGTGTCATTGTGATCCAAAATTGTACATCCTTATTTAGGTCCAGTTTTAAGTTTTAATTTTTATTATATCAAAATAATAGTACAAAACTTATCTGGCAAAGTAAAAATTACTTTTTCCATTTTTATTTTCATAGATATTTATAATCTTTTTTTTTTTTTAAAAAAAAGGTATGAAAAATACTGAAGCTTCCCAAATGTTTCTAGATTTCCCTTGCTGTATAATATAAACACTATTACTAAGCAGGAAATATATTCTGTCCGATAACTATTCTAGATAAATTTTAAAAAATTGAATTCTTATCACAAAAAAATATTGGACTGATGAAAAAAAAAAAAAAAAAAAAAACCTTTCTCAGCAAAGCCTGGAATCAAGCTTAAGAACCCCGAGGTATTTTAGTAAGTCACCTAAAATAAAAGGGGATGAAATACACAAGGATGATCCCTTGATCTCTCTGAACCAACTCATATTAAATATTTATTATCCGACTTCTAGAAATTCAGAATCTCAGAACTGAATAAGACACAAGCCCTGGTCTCAAGGAGCTCAAAGTATAATATGGAAAGTAAGAATAATGGTAACTTTAGACTACTTGGCACTGTCCAAAAATACCACTGTTCCTTTAACATTTTCTTTACCAACCAAGGGCTTCATCTAGCAATTTCCTGAAAGGCTTCTCTCATTCTGGAGAGTTGCCTAAAGAATATTTCCAGACATTGCCTCTGGGACACATTCAATCTGACTTGCCTATGCCGTTTCCAGACCTTTGCTTCGTACATTGCTTTCTGTCTTCACTCCCAACTTGGTCTTGCACACTTTGGAACTTCTATTTCTCCTGAGCTCATCCTTGCCTAGGATTTAGAAACTGGTTTCCCCTCACACCACACCTCATGGTTGCCTCCTATTCTCACTCATTCCCTGATTGGGATGGATCTTGGAACTCCAGTTGGGCCTGAGCTCTGGGCATTCTCTTGTTCCTTTTGGAAAGTCAGGGAATCTTCTCAATGAACTCAACATAATGAAATGAGGTTCAGAAAAATACAGGAACACTTAAATTGATCCCATAAGGACAATGAATTGCCAAGTACCTGAGCAACTCAAAGCTAATGGCAATGATGACAGTCATCATTTATCCTTAGGTATATCCTTATTTACAGGTAAGGAAATAGGTTCACATGGGTTAAATAACTTGCCCAAATTTCATACAGCTTGTGAATGTGAAAGATGGAGCTAATATCCAATCCCAAATTCATTGAGCTCTAAACCTTACTTCATGTAAGATGACATAGTTCTTATTTTGTTCTATTTTTTAAGGACAATATCACTAATATCACTAGATTTAATTAGATGGCAAATACTGTAACAGAGGCACTCAAAGCCACTGTCATTCAAGATAATAACTGCTACTCTTAATTGCTTACTATATGCCAGGTACAAGGCTATATTCTTTATTGAAATCATTTCATTTAAACGTCAAAAATAACCATAGGATACATACTATGGTTATTTTCATTTTACAAATGAAAAGAAAAAAAAAAAAAACAATGCTCAGAGAAGTAACTGGCTGACATCCCAGAATTATTAAGTAGTAAAGTCCAAATACTTTGAATTCAGAGCCTATGACACTGATGATCATGCTTCCCCATCCTACCAGCCCATTAGCTTGACAGATGTGAGGGAATCCAGTCTCAAAAGGGTTTTACCCAATCTCCCTTAGTTGGATGGCATCTCTCCCTTCCTCACCATTCCTGCAGCTTCCAACAATATACAAGATCAACCCTTGCTGACATGAGATCTTACCCATAAATGTAACTGATAAAAATAGGTCCCCAAGCAAAGTCTGAGTTAGACTCTCCTTACCTCTTTCCATGCAGAGGTTGCCTACATCCTGTAAGGACATATATCTTGGTATCATAATATAGGACAGCTACAATCTGTTCCAAAACTGGAGGAGATACAGAACATAAAATGCCTAAAAGGCATGAACTGGCAAGAGAGAGAAGCCCTGATTAGAAAAACTGGATACGCTTGACCATAGCAATGATATATTGTAATGTTGTTTACATGTGTATTACTCAGATTGTCATCCGTTGACCTAACTGCCTTAGAATCATTTGGGATAGGTTTAAATGCAGATACCTAGACCTCCCTATGTCTGTCTCCAGAAACTCTGGAGAGCAGATGAGGCTCAGGAACTTTATTTAACAATTAACAAGCTCCCTGGTGTTTTGAACGTAGATGTACCCCAGAACCACGCCCACGCTGTGTTTATATAATCTTAAATATAATTTGTTTTTCAACTGTTTAACAGATTAAGATTAACGTTACTTCAGGACTGACAGAATAATTTTTCTTATTATCAAAATAGATTATAGATGCTATGGATTCATCTAAAATTTATGTACTTCAATTGTCATGAAGGCCCAGCATGTGCCCACCCCCACCCCACCAATACCTCTAAAAGCAGCAAAATAAATCAGGTCGAGCGCATGTTTTTTGCTTATTATATCATACTGATTTTTAAATGCATTAGTCCAAGTACTGCAGAGAGATGCTAATCAGTACTTTGAGAACAAAGGGTTTTACGCTCAAAAAAAGCTTGGGAAACTGCCTTGCTAAATCCTTCTGAGGATTCACAGTACATACTAAAGATCTGAGACGCTCCAGAGTGCAAAAGAAACTTGCCAACTTCGTTTAATATTTAACAAACAAACTTATTTGGGTAGAGGACAATCTTTTTCTTCTTTTTGGCTCATTCTTCACCACCAATTTGCTTTGCTCTGAATTCATGTACTCAACAGATATATATTACAAATATATGCAGCCACCATAAGCTAGGCAGTGTGTTGGATTCAAGGATAGAATGGTGAACCAGTTAGACAGACTCTTCAATGCCCACATTCATTACCGGGTGGAACTTGTCAAATCACGAAGTTTCCTCATAGCCCCAGGGGCCCTGATGCAATACAGTTGGCTTTATTGCCTCAGTTCCACCACTGAGCTGTCCTCAGTTACAGTTTACAAGAGACCAAGAATCTCCAAACCAACTCAGAGCAGCTGCTGAGCTGGGCTCGACAAGCAGAGGGAGTCCCCAAATAGTTGCATACCCAAGTTGCTCCAAGTACAGCATCACAGGACCCATCTCGCTGTACTTGAGAGTGCAAAGCCTGAGTAAAAACAGGCATTTGAACTAGTTGTTGAAATAAAATTTAACCCATAGATTTTATACCGGACGGTAGTCCTCTTCATGGCATGGAATACTGCCAATGGTCTGTAAGGCTATTTCGAATTTCCACTGTCAAATGAAGGAGGTAATTGCAGGACTTACCTGAGAAGTCAGGTGGCTATGCTTTGTTTTATACTTCTGTTGTTATCAGATTATTTTCCTCCTGAAATAAGGGACACTGAACAAGTCCACTAAAGGGACAGGTCTTCGTATGACTCATCTCATTGCGTTGAGGAAACTGAAAGAATGTGAAATCAGTGGCTTATGTAAGAATTGATTTGGGGGGTTTATTTATTTCAGTGACCATCCCAACGAGAGCTACTTCAGGCTGTCATTTCTATACTGTGTATGTCCTCACATGAGTTACAATTCAGGTGACTATGATTTTGTTTTTGCAAATGATGCCTTCAAACATGGAGGACCTGCAACCTATAAGAAGTTTTATGATTTTAGACTCTCCTTAGTTCTCTCCTGTGGCAGAGGAGATAATAGCAGGAATTTAAGAATGGAAATGAGATCAAAACTGAGATCACTTGCCCATTCGTGTACCCATCTTTCTCCAGTTACGTATTCTAAGTCACCCAGGTATAACTTCACCATGCATACCTAAACCTGTGAGAGCAGAAGATGCTGGTAACCCTCAGGAAGATTAAGGTGACTCACTTTGGCACCCTGAATTCTAGACATCAGCTGGATCTGCCCTGCTCATCTACAGTGATACTGCTGCCCCATCACCCACACATCTATATTATGGCTATTAGCTTTGAATGCCCAAATGTTGCTCCCATTTTTATCTGGTCAAATAACAGAAGGCTTTGTTTCGGAATGTGAACAAAATGGACAAAATCAATCACCTAGACCAAACCAAATGTGTTTGCTTCTGTGAAAATGTTTGTTTCTTTGAGGCCACAGCATTGTCTTCCCTCTATTTATTCAAGAATTTTTTAGCAAAAGTATCCTATCTGCCAGAAACTCAACCAGGTGCTGGAGGTCCAACAGAGAAAATAAGACAATGCCTGAAATTAAAAGTCCATGTTATGAAGCCATATAAGGTTTGATTCTGAGTGTGCAAAATTGAGAGTCTTAGTTTTGAAGTTGCCTCATAGTTTGGGTTATGGAGCATATCAAACACTCCTAAGTTCACTCCTACCCCAGTCCACTTTGGGGATATTTATGGAATCCTAACTCTCAGCTGAAGGACTTGCAAAAGGAAGACTATGTAGAAAATATGAAGAAAAAAAAAATGAGGCTCATTTGGGAGAAAGACTCTTAAAAAAAAAAAAGATATCTGAAATGGAAATGGAATTAGGTGACCTAATCCCTTCTGCCAAGGAATATGGTGCACAAGGTCAAGTCTAATGGTTGAGAAGTCTCTACCATGAGCCAGTCATCAGAGGTACCGCTCGGCCAATGTAAAGTTTATCATTTAACACAAAAAAGGAACAAAAATGGAAGTTGTGCTTTGCCGTTTATACTTTGAATTTTGAGAACTACCATCTGGTTTTTAACAAGGAAAAACAACACGAATAGGAAATCAGTATTCCATTACCAAATGGCTAGATTTCAGTTTTTAGTATAAAGATTTGATATTTTTTATATTCATCATTTATTTACCTTTTAACATGCAGGTTTTTTATTTATATTTATTATTTTTCAGTGAATAAAATAATAAAATCCATATTGAGTCTTCTAAAGTGCTCTTAGAGAGGACAGTACCACTACAAGTGGAGTATAAATGCAGTATGTGTATGTATTTGCACACAGAAAACTTTATAGCACTAAACAATTCATCCTTGTAACTTGTTTGTGATAGCACTTTATGAGGTGGCTTTAAACAAGAGGTAGAAGAAACCAGAGCTATTTGTGTTGTTCTCAAGAGAATAAAAGCTTTTTCCTTGAATTCTCTGATGCATGTAATGTTTGAGATTTACAGATATAGCACCCATTTCCCCTGAGAATAAAATCACCCCCACCCCGGCAGAAAAATAACTCTGCAACACGTAATGAGCAGACATCTATTTCATCAGCTCCTCAAAAGCTATGGAAATTTGAAAAAAAAATTTTTTAATTATGTTGTAAAAGTGCATTTTTCCTTACCAGAGCTGATGGTTCACTGTGTTCCACCAAGAGAAATGGCCTAGAATTACTGAAGTCACCTCTTTCTCCCTTGCCCTCTGCTCATCATGGTCCATTCCTCTACTGCATACAAATCCTGCTGTTCCCAAGGAGGCTCTACAATCAAGGAGAGCTGTTCACAGTCTCACTGGTCAGTTTTTCCTGTTGTTTACACCACTGGGAATCCCCCCAAATGCTCCAAGTGTTCAGGAACATTGATAGGTAACTAGAGGATGAAATCTTCCCTCTTTTCCAAGACAAGCTGCTTCATCACCACACTCTGGAGTTTCCTTCTGTCCCTTCCTCAACATCTACTGCCTGGCTTTCCCCCACAGGACGTGAGTGTCCCAAGGTCCTGTCTGCATGAGAGAGTGCTCTCACTGTGCTGGACTCTCAGTCACTCCCTTCTTTCTGACCCTCCCCACTGACCCTTCCCCATCATTTCTCAAGCCGGGTTTCCTCCAACATGTCTGACTCTCCTCAGCGTGTCTTGCCTTCTTGTCTTTTAAATATTTCTGTTCCTGGTGTTTCGACCCCAGTCTTCTTTCCTGTATACTCTCCTTAAGCTAGGATTCCTTAGGTAGGACAACTCTCCTCTCTGGTCCTCCGTCTACACATATGTGGAGGGAAAAAGATATTCGGCTGGATAATTTTTGAGGTTACCCCTCATCAAATTCTGTGATGATAATTCAGAGAGAAGGAATAACAGTGGAGAAAGAGAACTACTTGTTCCAGATTGGAAAAATGTGAACTCAGGAGAATGAACCTCAGGACAGGCATCATGAGAAAACTGGTTCCACAGCTCAGAAGGGACCAGGGCGGATCTCACAGTGAGGACCCAGCAACCTTGTGGCTCTCATCCCCTTGGGCCCCATTGAGCTTTCTCTAAGGAATATCACAGGCAGCTTGGAAAGCAGAAATAAACCATACAAGGGAGGCCTGAGAAGTGCCTGGGGAAGAGGGCTGAATGTACTGACTTCTTGTCCTTCCTTCTTGATCCAGAAAGAGACAAGCAAGGTAGAACTAACACTCCTTCAAAGGCTGCTCACAGCTCACCTGGTTTTGCTCCAGGAATTGCAAGCATCAGACACCTGACTCCACTATTCAGTTAGGGTTCACCCAAGATTTAAAACTAGCTAACATAGTCTTTAATCAAGGACTCTAAGATAATGTAAGTATTCTGGAATGAAAGCCACACATATGGTTTATGGGTAACTTATACATGAAAGTTATAAAGAATGTTCATTTTGGGGGAGTGTCTGGGCGGCGCAGTTGGTTAAGCATCCAACTTTTGGTTTTTGGTACAGGTTGTGATCTCAGGGTTGTGAAATCGAGCCCCGCATTGGGCTCTGGGCTGAGCATAGAGTCCTCTGGAGTTTCTCTCTCAAATAAATAAATCTTTAACAACAACTAAAAAAAAGTATTCATTTGGGAGCTGAATAAATGTCCAGCTACACCCCATTAGGGAGTTGGTATGAACCTTCACCAGATGGGACTAAAGGCTTCTGCTCTGTTTCCCAAATTCAACCCTGCCTGCACTGGATGTCTCTTCGTGTTTGGGGGCCCTTAACGCTATCCTTTGTCACTGCCAATAAATCTACAAAATGCCTGCAGCACATGACTTGATACATAAGGGTTAATAATTACAAGGCTATTATTACAAGACCTGTTCCACAAGGTTCAGGTTCCAATAATGTCTTCTCTTTTTTTTTTTTTTTCCTCACTTGGTCATAATTATTTAGTATGGTAGTTCTCAAATGGGGAACCCCAAGAGACATTTGGCCAAGTCTGGAGACGATTAGGATGAGATGATACTGGCATTCAGCAGGTAAAGGTCAGCGATGCTGCTAAACATTCTACAGTCCACAGAACAGAGCCCATAAAAAAATAATCATCTGGCCCAAAATGTCAACAGTGCCAAGGCTGAGAAACTCTTACTAATGACCAATTCAGAGAATCATCTATCAAGATCCATGGGAAGTCCAGTATCAGTCACTCCCTTCTTTCTGACCCAGGGACTCTCTCTCCCCTTCTTTCCCCCACCTTTTGAGGGTTTAGAGAAAGCCTGAGAGGAGACCTGTGGAACCACCAGTTTGCCTCACAGTCTGGGGTAACTTGATGTTGCTCAGGTGGCCACATGGTACCAGCGGTCTGACACACAAGGGGTTAACCCTTACCTCTAGTTTGCCCACAACAGCCCCTGATTAACACCAGAAATATCTTGATGTTGCCATCAGAATCTGGCAATACCTAAAAGTTTTCTTTTCCTTCTCTAGAAGTAAGGAGAGCTGGGGCTTTAGTCAAGTTATGCCTTCATGAACCTCCTAACAGGGTAATTTGTTATGCCTTTCAGTTCTCACCAATGAGGCCACGGCAGTGGAAAAACAAAGCATGTAGTAATTTCCTAGAAGGCCCATCTGCTATGTTAAATTCTCAGGAACTCCCCTGCTTCTGGTAATGACTTGTCTCACTCTTGCTGCCTGGCACTGTCTGGGCCTCTGCCTGACTTCTCCCCAACTGGGGCCTCTAAGTCTTGAATTCTGCCCCTAGGAATAGAGCATCCATTTTTATCAGCCCTGTGGGAATGGGAAATGTAAGAAGATCGGCCCCCTTTGGAGAAAAGGGTAGCCCTGAATACAATGGCTGACCACGGCTCTTCCGTGGCCTGCCTGCCACTACACATCCTCATCGTCAGTGACGACTTGAGATCCTCCTATTGGCCCAAGCAGTATGCAATGTGTGCCAACTCCATGTCTTTACCAAAATACTCACGTCATGGAATTGTAATGATCGGGGTACCCGTTTGTTTTCCCCAAGGGCTGCTGAGCTCTTTGAGGAAAAGACTGTGTCTTAGTCACAAGCAATGTGAAAGATCAGCACATAGTCTTCCGAAGCTTTTAGCACAGTGAGACAAAAACTGGAAACATGGTATGTTTTTCCTTTTGTGGCTGTCCTTTGGAAATTGTGACAGCAAATAAACTCCTCTGTCTTTTATTTTTAGAAGGCGGTAATAAAATGTCACATGTCATCATCTGAATTATTTGTCTCCCAAGATTAGTTGAAAAACTTACCTGTAAGTTAAACAGCAGAGTTGTTGGGGAAAGCTTTCAGAGGCTTTTAGTGCTCTCCAATCTCAAGGAGAGAAGGACAGACATCAAAGTGTTCTATGGACCTATGAAAGCGGCTTCTCTCCCACTTTGATGTAAAGACTGCTTAAAACCTGCCTGCTTTTAGAGAGGGTTTTCAGTTATATAAATGATCTTTCTACTGGTCTCATTTAGCCCAAGGTCAGGGAACGAGCGTGCAAGTGTATTTCATTAACAGGACTTCCAACTTTACACCATTGGGTTTATTTGATTCACGTGAGTAGAAATGGATAAAATCAATTTTGCACTAACTTTTTTTTTTGGATTCCTAGGTTCTTATTACCAAACTGTTGAACCACCGGAATTAAGTCTCTAGATTAAATTTGAAGTCTTTATTACAGCAAATTATAACCTATGTTGGAATCTCCAGTTACCTCAGAAAGTGGCATAAAATTATCAATAGGATTTATTTTTATTTTAAAAGATTCTCCTTTACTGAGCAAAAACAATGGACCCAAGTGAAGGTTGTAATATGAAAGTTTTATCATTAAAACCAATGTAATTGTTATTTATCTCAGTTTACATCTCAGATGTGCAAATAAATATAACTTTATAATAATTATTAATAACTTGACCTAATATTTATTTCTTATTTCACTACGATGGCAAAAGCTTAAGCTCAGGTAATTTGGGGTTTGCTCCCCTTGCCTTAGAGATGTGTCTAAGTTCTGAGTGACTTACACAGTGCTATGGCATTTGAGGCACGGAAGGGCCTCTAATCTGGTCTTCAATACCATATGCCCATGAAAATTTCTTCTGAGGTGGCTATTTCCTCTTCTGGTTCTCTGTCCTCAATCTGCTTAGGTCTCCACTGGAAAAAAATATCGCTAGCTTTTCTCTACTTGCCCCACTTTGGTCTGAGGGTTCTCTCTCCCAATTTCCTTTCAGTTTATGGGCACAAAATAGACTCTAATTTTCCATGTCATGCCAGGACACCAAAATCTCTGCCAAACTGACCAAGACCCATTGTCTCTAAATTTACCATATCTCTTTCTTCTCTGAACCCTGGACCTCCTCCAGAAAGCAGGATATAGGATCCATCTTCTCCCTGAGACAATCCGTCCCCTTTCTCCAATTGGGGTAGAAAGGTAAACCTCTTTTTCATTAACCCTAAACATTTTGTCCATGCCTAACGTCTTCTCCAGTCACCTGAAAATTGAGGCTTTTGGAAATAATGTCCGTAATATTCCTGTGTTTCTATCTTCTATCCTGTCCCACCCCTGCCCTGTGAGAGGAGGACAGAACTCCCCAGCTCCTTGAATGGGGCAGAGGTGGGAGGTTCAGGGGAAAAAAAAGGAAGCATCAGGAGGGAAAAAATAGCTTAGCATCTCAAAATGTTATCTCACCACATTTGCCACATTTACTTGAGTTTCATCCCCTTGTCAGTATTTTTTTTAATTGCCTCCTGTAGCTTGTGTATTTTTGTTGTTGTTTTTGTTTACTTGTCTTTCACTCCAAGCGCAGTGTTCTTCAGGAGACAGCCTCGACTGATGGTCACTGCTCCTCCTTCCAACCCATTCAGATGCGAAAGGCAAGGCTTTGCAGTTGTATTCACTGTGTGGATTAGAGAGAAAGGCTCGCCATTTGAGGGTTGTAGAGCAGGGAAGAGATGATTCCAGCTCCATCTGGCTTAGTGGATGTTTTATGAGTAACTGTACGATGGCTCAAAGTTTTTCTGACTGTTTTTTCTGACTTTTGATTATCCTGGAGTAGGTATATAGAGAGGAGATCCATTACAGGTTTTCAATACCCTCCAGGGAGACTGTTTCAGGTGAAGCACATGTTACAGTCCTTTGCCTTCAATGATGCAATGAAAAGTCAGGCCAGATTCTGAACTTGTTTCTTTGACTATCATTGTCATTGTTAATTTTGTTATTTTTTTTGTATTCTTTAGGATTTTCGATGAGGTTTTGGTGGTGTATGTTGGGCTGGCAGGAAGAGCTACCAAAGATGGCGAAAATTCCCGCCACACGACCTGAGCTCGGACAGGAGAACAAAGGACCAAGATGGCGAAAGTTCCCGCCACACCACCTGAGCTCGGACAGGAGAACAAAGGCCCAAGCAGGAACCTGAGACCCCCGCCCTGGGCTCCTGTGGACCAATGGGATCCCGATGAGCAGGAGGGATATCCAAATAAGGGAAACTTGCCAAAAGACCCCTGAGCTTTCCCCAAGACCCCTTAAAAGCCCCCTCCTCCCTGCCTTGGGTGCGACTTCCCCCACTCTGCTTTCCAGAGTTGCGGAACCTCGCCCGAGGGTGCCCACCTCCTCCCGGTGCAACTTTCTCGGCTCCCCTTCACCTGGGCCCTGAAACTTCACCGGAGAGAACCTTTAATAAACCTTGCCTTACACTCACTTTGCCTGGTGTTGTGTTTATCTCGTCGGAAAAACCTTACAGTGTATCTATTAGGCACATCTAATCTGCCACTCTATAAACCCAGATGTCTTAAAGCTGGAATTTTTAGCCATGTCTATCTAACTACAAACCCCCACACTTTCTGCTATTTTGTGTTGCCATATAAGGCAGACCTTAAATGTAGTGCATTCAATTCTGCTCCTTAAATACTTTCAAAATAGATTCTAATCTTTTATTATAACTGATTTGTATTTCCTGAATCCTATCTGGGGATCCAATAGTAAAGAAACTGTGCTTTGTACACTATGTGGCCTATACCTTGAAAAACATTGGTGGCTGGAAGTTGTTTCAAAGAAAAGTCAGTAAAAAGCATGTGATACATTGAACAAAGCACTTTAATAAAATATCTATATATATTTTAAAAATATATAACTGGGATATAATATGGTAAGAAAGGAAAGAATCCAGGTTTGGGGTCTTAATAGATGCAGATCCAAATCCCTGCTCTGCCACCTTGAACAACCATTCTGAACCCTGGCTTTCTGATTTGTAAAATGGAGATGATGATATTCGCTTTCTTTTCTTCTTTTTCAGAAAGAGAGGGAGTGCAGTGGAGATAGGAGGGCAGAGCGAGAGACAGAATCTTAAGCAGACTCCCAGTCCAGCATAAAGCCTCATGTAGGGCTCAAACTCATGACCCTGAGGTCATGAGCTGAGGTGAAATCAAGTCAGACAGTTAACAAGTTGAGCTACCCAGGCACCCCAATGATGTTCACTTTCCAGGGTGATATGAAGACTGAGTGAGTTTATGTCTAAAGTTTTGGACCTAGACAGAGGGTACATAAAAAATGGTAGTTGTCTTACCACAGAAGATAACACTGATTCCAAGTAATACCTAATTCAGATTGGCTTTGTTAATCATAAAGGAGATCTCTTATGTAGGTGAAAAGTTCAAATACAGAGTGGGCTTCACATGCAATTTAACATAAATTTTAACTTTTAAATTGAACTTTAAAATTTTTTTATTTATTTATTTTTAATTCCAGTATAATTAACATGTTATATTAGTTTCAGGTGTACAATATAGTGATACAACAATTCTATGCATTACTCAGTGCTCATGATGGTAAGTGTACTCTTAATCCCCATCTCCTGTCTCACCTATCTCCACCACCTACCTCCCTTCTGGCAACCACCAGTTTGTTCTCTATATTCAGAAGTCTGGTTTTTTGTTTGTGTCTTTTATTATTGTTCACTTTCTTTATTTCTTAAATTCCACATGTAATACAGCATTTCTTGATGCTGATCAGGAGGCCACCCTTTCAATGAATTTGCCCTTGGGTTTGCTCTCCTCGTTCTAGTTAGCTTTGTGTTGAAGATAACTTCCCTTGTGCTGACAAAAGAGTTTACCTTTTCCAAAGGGAGAGACTATTTATTCCAGAATTACTAGCAGAAATCTTGAGATCACTCTGATTTGTCACTCCAGACCCAAGTGGGCAGTGATTGGCTCAGCTTTACGATTCTGCCCAGGGGTAGGATCCAAGACACCTTTTCTCTATCAAATCTCTACTCTTTCATTTCCCTTCCATTTCTTCCCCACAACCACAACACTCCTTCTAAGAAAACTTATTCCTGCTTGGATTTGGGAGATGGAGAAAGAAATCCTCTTTTTTCAAACTCTCAAATATTTTATGTGTGCCTACAGTTCTTTATAGATTTCCAAAAATTTAGGTTTTAGAAACCAAAGCCAGAAAGTTTTCTTTGTTTCTATGTTTTATCCCACCATATTCCTCCTCTGTGACAATGATCACTTGATATTTAATTTTTCCTTTCCTAACGTCAAGGAGTTAGAAAGTCTTACAATTATTTAAGTTAAACACAGTTGTCTGTGGAGACAAGATATACTACCTACATAATACACATTTCAGCAAGGGCCAGCATTTTCAGTGTGGTGTGATTTTTCTTAGAGCTGCCTCAGTATTAGCAATAAACTCTAAGAACTACTTTGCTAATACTGTTGAACAAATAAAAAAGGACATTTTTAATCCCCAGCCCACAGGTACAAGGACTTTAACACACACAAAATCTTGATATACTCCCCAAGGAGTCCTTGTGGAGTCCCACTAGCTCTTTGTTTGGGTTCCTATTAACTAGTATGGCTGAATCTAGATACTCTAGTGTTTGTTAGCTCTTTGGGAATTGATAGCTGAACCCAACAATCTTTGTTTGGGATTCTCCTTTGTTCTTGTAGCTTAAAAAGAAAACCAGCAACAGCAGCAAATGACTGAGAGTTTAAAAAAAAAAAAAAATGCAGCTTTTTCAATTCCTGGTCATTGGAACCAGAACTATATTAGTTACTTATCTTGAGATATTTTGGCTATTATTGTCCAAACCCAACAATGCTTCAACAGTAACCATCAAACAAATTTACTCACAGAAAGACAAACGAAACTTCCTGGCTTATAAAATGACCCATTTTTTGTCCCCAAACTTGGAAGACTGGTAACATCATAATTTATGTATGGCATTAAGCATATACTCAATACATGGTATCTTTCCTTATTAGTATTATTATATGAAGAAAGCTATATATTCTTCCTAAACTCCTGGTCTGGGCCATTAAATCTCTTTTCTCAATACAGCCCTAGTGGGTAGTGGTAAGAGTTTAGAGTAGAGACCATAACTGTAATTGGACACATGGAGCTTTTCAGTATTGCAAATAGGAGAACTACTTTTGCCAGGTCTTTTTTTTTTTTTTTTAAGATTTTATTTATTTATTTGAGAGAGAGACAGTGAGAGAGAGCATGAGCGAGAAGAAGGTCAGAGAGCAAAGCAGACTCCCCATGGAGCTGGGAGCCTGATGCGGGACTCGAACTCGGGACTCCGGGATCATGACCTGAGCGGAAGGCAGTCGTCCAACCAACTGAGCCACCCAGGCGTCCCTGCCAGGTCATTTTAAATACTGTTCTATGTTGATCAAGTTGTATTATATAGGTGCTAATGTTGGTTTTGGGTAAATTTTAAGACATGGTCCCTTATTCAAAATTGCCTCATTTAAGAAATTTAATAAATGATAAGCCAAGGGAAAATATATAAACTTTGAAGAAGAAGTAATCTGATAGTTTATAACTATAGTCTTCAAGTACCTTTGAAGATGACGAACCATACCTAGAAGTTGCCAAATCCTAGATGAGAAGTCTGGGTTTCAGGTCTGTAACTGAATATGTGGACAACCCATGACAGTAACATTTCTGACACTGGATTCATCTTCTGTACATAGAATCCTTTTAGCCCGGTTTTTTCCTTTAAGAGTTTGCCTGTAACAATGGTTGGGACAAAATGGATACTTAATATGTATGTGTTGAATGAATAAATAAATTAATGACCTACCTTCAGATTTGGGTGTGTTCTGGCCCTCCAATTAACTTCAGCCCAAGCAATGGCCTCCAACATTAGAGATTTTCAGATAGACCTGCAAAAATCCAAAAATGAAAACAGATACCCATTAAGTCACATGTTAAACGAGTCACACATTAACCCAGAAGAGATTATGCATATAGACATGCTGCCAAACCCAGTCCCAATCTATTTATCAATTCAGAATTGCTGAAGGTAAGTGTAAAAATGGGAGTCATGGAGGGAAGAAATGCAACATGAACTTCTCCTGTGTTTTCATTAAGCTTTCCAACCAGAGACATTCAAACGCAAATTACAAATATTGAGGAGAAAACAAGTCCTGAGCAGACCAAACAGGGAAGTGTTCTATGTCATTCTGTGAATCCAATCTCATCCATCAGTCTACCCCAGACTAGAAAGAAAGCCCCATCTCCTTCAGTCTCCCAGACTGCATTCAGCTGCCCCAGGTCTAATAATCTGCACTGTGGCCTCTTTGCTAAGATGTGCACTCTAGCCCTGTAGCCACCATAGACATGATAAAATTATAGACCAACAGTTCTATGAGTAAAATATCAAGTAGGCCATAGAAGTAAACCATTTTTCCAAGGAGTGTATTAAGACAACTGTGTATTTCACAAAAATGAGTAGTTATAAACTCTTCAAAACAACAAACTGATTTAATAGAAGGAACACAGCAAGAACAAAAAACAGGAAGGAAGAAAGGGAGGGAAAGAGGGAATGAGGGAGATAAGAAGGAATTTAATTTTCATTTTCTTTTCCATTTGAAAAACATTATAGGTTATACCATTCACCACTTTCTAGGAGGCTGAGTAATGTTACCAACCCTTGACTTCTAAGTTATAATCTGGAAATAAAAGAAACCTTCATTTCTCAAAAACTAAGTAAATAGATCTCTGAAACCAAGTTAAATCCATGAGCTGAATTATTCACAAAACTCAAACTGACTTTATTTTTTCATGTAATTTCATCTTTCAACTCCTCTCATTTATGCCCCCCAAAACCCCTCTTCCTTGATAATAATCATCATCTGGCTGGGCTATAGCCTTGTGAAAACAGTATCAGCCAATTTATCTGCTGGTGAGAAATCCAGAGCATGATTGTCTGAGAGATTTCAAGAAATAAGGAGACTAATTTACAATGTTTTTCTTTATGTTTCCTTTCAGAGTAGTAGTAACTGTAGAATAAATATTTATGTTAGCAAATTTATATTAGTGAATAACAATAATTATTATTAAAAATTATTATTTACTAATAATTTATTTTATGTATACATATTTATTTTATTTATAAATATTTATATTAGTAAATTTTACATTTACTATACTAATATTTATATTTGTATAGTAAATAATAATTTTCTACCTCTTCTTTTTGTATCAAATATAGTTTGAATTCAAAAGGCTTTATTTTTTTTAAAGATTTTATTTATTTATTTATTTGGCAGAGAGAGAGACCACAACTAGACAGAGAGGCAGGCAGAGAGAGAGGGAGAAGCAGTCTCCCTGCTGAGCAGAGAGCCCAATGTGAGGCTCAATCCCAGTGCCCTGAGATCATGACCTGAGCTGAAGGCAGAGGCTTAATCAACTGAGCCACCCAGGCGCCCCCAAAAGGCTTTATTTGAAAAACCACTGATTTCCTGGATTTAAGAGACTGTTGTTGCCTGTGGGATTTTTTAATTACCTTTTGAAGGAAAAAAGACAGCTTGATTCAGGATTTAGGCAGTAAAAGAGCAACTTACCTGATTTTTAAAAATTCTTCATTTTTTTAAAGAACAGTTTTAGGTTGACAGCAAAATTAAAAGAAAGGTACAGAGATTTCCCATACCCCCATCCTCACACATACATAGCCTCTCCCATTATCCACATCCCCACCAGAATGGTTCATCTGTTATAACTTATGAACCAACACTGACACATCATAGTCACCTAAAGGCTGTAATTTACCTTAGAGTTTATTCTTGGTGGTGTATATTCCATGGGTGTGGTCAACTTTGTAATGACATATACCCATCATTACGTTATCATACAGAGTATTTTTACTGCCTTAAAAATCCTCCCTATTCATCCCTCCCAAATTCCCAACCCCCAATCTTTTAACTGTCTCCAGTTTTCTGTTTTTCAGAATGTCATAGAGTTGAAATCATATAGCATGCAACCTTTCCAGATTGGCTTCTTTTACTTAGTAATATGCATTTAAATTTCCTCCATGTCTTTTCATGGCTTGATAGCCCATTTCACTTTAATGCTGAGTAATTTTTCTTTGTATATAACAGTTTATTAATCCATTCACCACTGAAGGACATCTTTGTTGCTTTTACGTATTGGCAATTATGAATAAATATGCTATAAACATCCATGTGTAGGTTTTTATGTGGGCATAAATTTTCAGTTCTTTTGGATAAATACCAAGTAGCATGACTGCCTGATTGTACCATAAGAGTATGTTTAGTTTTGTGAGAAACCACCAAACTCCCTTCCAAAGTAGCTATACCATTTTCCACTCTCACCAGAAATTATTAAGAGTTCCTGCTGCTCCACATCTTTATCAACATTTGATGTTGTTAGTGTTCTAGATTCTGGCCATTCCAATAGGTATATAGTGGTACCTCATTGTTGTTTAATTTGTATTTCCCTGATGACATGTAATGTGGAGCATCTTTTCATATGCTTTTTTTTTTTTTTTTGCTTTTATATGCCTTCTTTGATAAGGTGTCTATTATGGTCTTCAGCCAATTTTTAAATTGGGTTGTTTTTTATTATTGTGGAGTTTTAAGAGCTCTGTGTATTTCAGATAATAGTCTTTTGTCACATATGTATTTTGAAAATATTTTCTCTCAGTCTGTGGCTTGTCTCCTCATTCTCTTGACATTGTCTTTCACAAAGCAGAAAGTTTTGGTGGTGGTATTGCTTCTGTTTGTTTGTTTTTTGGGTCAAGACTAGCTTAGCAATTATTTCTTTCATAGACCATGCCTTTGGTTTTATATCTAAAAAGTCATCACCATACCTAAGGCCATGTATGTTTTCTCCCCTATTACCTTCAAGGAGTTTTATAGTTTAGCATTTTACATTTAGTTCTATCATCCATTTTGAGTTAATTTTAGTGAAGGTCTGTGTCTAAATTTTATTTTTGCATGTGGATGTTTAGTCCAGCATCATTTGTTGAAAAGACCATCTTTCAAATGTTATAATCCACATGACTTATTCGTTTCAACCACCCTTTGTCACTTGTCAAAGAGGCTTTACCGAGAGTTGGCCTGCACTATATGGGGACTACAAATGAGGAGCAAATAGACCAACCTACATAAAATCTCACTGTTGTCTTTCCAAGCATACATATATTCATCCTGCTCTTACCTTCCTATATTCTATATTTAAATTTTGCCATTATTTATTTATATTCTTGTTTTAAGCTTCCTCAGGTTCTTAAGAAATCAACACCAAACAAACCAACCTACAAGATATTAGGTTTCTTATAGCTCAAAAGACATGCTTGAAAACTAATGTTCTGAAGATATAATAGAATCCCTATTAAGAGATATACATCCTTAACGTAGAAATGAGACATAATACATCTTTTTTTTTTTAAAAGATTGTACTTATTCATTTGAGGCAGAGAGATAAAGAGAGAGAGCATGAGCATGGGGAGAGGGAGAGGGAGAGGGAGAAGCAGAATCCTTGCTGAGCTGGGAGCCCAACATGGGACCCAATCCTAGGACCTAGAGATCATGACCTGAGCTGAAGGCAGACATTCAACCATCTGGGCCAGCCAGGCACCCCACGACATTAAACATCTTTAGCTCATTTCATCTTCTTTTGAGGGATGACCCTGAGGGCATGTGTGGGTGTGGCTGTCACACATGATTCATCACCACTGCTTAAGACTGTATTTGTTTTGTGAAGACAGTAGTTTTCAGAGCCTTCCTTCAGACTTTTGAATTCTCCCAGTCATATTTACCCAAAGTGGCCTGTTTTGAGGCTATAATTTAAAATGACCATATAAGTTTATATTCTCTTTGTCCTTGGGTTAGCCCCATTTGAACTCATCTAGTACACGTTGGTTTATTATCTAATGCAATCTGTTCTCCACATATGCAGTTGTGCTCCATCCTTGCAGTCCTAATAGGCTTCACCAAAACTGCACTTTAGTTGCATATTTAGGTCGACGAAACAACTCAAAAACCTTCAGTGTGGCATATTGGAGTTGATCTGATTTTCCCAATCACCTAGGAGATAGAAAATTGCTCCTACTTGACAGATTTGTGTTTGGCATTGAGTTTAATGACACATTTACTATACTCTCAGAGGACATTCTTGAATTTCTAATCATTCTACAAACCCTTTGGTCTAACACATTGCTGACAAGAGTGTTACTTATGTAGTAGGTTAACTGATAGCCTTTAGCAGTTTCATCCGGTCTAAAGAAGACTGCTACACAATCTCTGAACTTTTGTATTTCTAGTTTATGTCCATAGCACTGTACAAATTATCTAAAAATTAGACCTTTGTGCTTTTTGTTTTTTTCCCCATTCCTCTTCACACATTTTGCCCATCCTCCCACCCCCTTCCCCTCTGGCAACCACGAATTTATTCTCTGTATTTATGGGTCTATTTCTGTTTATTTGTTTGTTCATTTGTTTTGCTGTTTAGAATACACATGTAAGTGAAATCATATGGTATTTGTCTTTCTCTGTCTGATTCATTTTGCTTAGCATAATACCTTCTAGGCCCATCCAAGTTGTCACAACCTTTCTGTTTTATATTAGCAGTATTGGCATGGCATACATTAGTAACAATTAATGGATTCATGTTATTAATGATTACATTTATTTTTTAAATTACCATCTTTATTGTGCTCAGAAAATAATTCCTGAACTTAATACTCATGCTCTTGAGAGAGCAATACCTAGTTGTTTGTATTTTACCTCATACTGCTGTTACAAAGAAAAAATAAATTCTTAAAATGAAGAACATAGAATAGTATATCACCTAGAGCAAGTTTTCAGGCATGTAGCTATTATATGCATTTTAAAATATTTAGTTGTTTCCTCAATTTTTAGTTGGGTTTGCTCTTTTCAGAGTATTAGTTGGTTGAAGTAATCATACCAAAATCATGCTTAGCTGATTCTTGAGAAAACATCAACCAATACTATCTGATGGCAATATAACAAAGTTATCCTCAACAGACCTTAGGGAAATACACTGACAACCATGTCTAGCTGAGCCTTGGAGAAACATACCTAAGCCTTTGTAATGGAGAGATATCTTACTCTGTGAGTGTTTCAAAGGCTGAGTCATAAGAAAATTTCTTAAAGCAATGACATAGTTTGTTTCATTGAATCTGGATAGACTGGGACTTCCCTAAAATATCTGACAGAGATATCTAATAAATAAAGGCTCATCACCAATCACTTACTAAAACAATAACTCAGTTTAATCATTTTTTTATTGAATACCTGCTTTGTGCTAAGTGCAATAGAACCCACGAGAATAAAATGACATTGTTTCTGATTTTAAGAATTTCAGTGTTTTTGGAGATACAATCTTTTCAAAATACAAATGGCAGAAACATGGGGTAGAATAACTGTGTTCAAAAGAAAAGAGCTCAGTGTTGGCTGAAATGGTTGAGGTGAGCTTTACAGACAAAGGAGGGCATCATATCATAAAGCCCAACAAAATAACATAGATTATCTTCCAGGTCTGAAGAGGTTAGTATGGGAGGGATCACTTCTAGAAGCATGTATTTGTGGTAGGCACTGTTTAAATTATGCCGGTTCGCATACAAGTTACATATATAAATTTCCTTTTGATTCAATTAACTCAACAAATATTTACTGAACGTCTAATATGTGCCTAGCAAAAACACATCATAGGCAGCCTGTGGTTTGTTCAGACTTCTATAGTTGAAAGCTTCATGTGGGGTGAGGGATCCACTTTATGCAGAGCAACTTCATATCCCCATATTTATATACTATAATGTGCTAGCACATGAAGATGTAAATTCACATGGTTATCACGACAATTCTTACAGAAATATCATTGCCTAATTTTTCACTTTTAATCATCATGAGTGAGTTTCATGTTTTTTCAGTTTCAATGTCCTTTTTTACTATAGAGAATATTTTCTACAAAGATTACTAAAGAGTAGAAAAAATCTTGTGATTTTCACAACAGTCAAATATAGACTTACCAGGGCTTTCATACCTCATGTTCAAAGCAGCAATCTTGAAATGATATTCTAAAATCACATAATCATATATTCACTCCTAAGAGCATACACTTCCATTTTTGAAAAAATATACAAAATAAATGGGGAACTTCTTTAATGTCAGGGGCCAGTTAACCACTTATTCCCCCCCAAAAAGAAACTGTCTTAAGGCTTCATAAGTTAAAGGAAGGAAGGAAAGAAGGAAGGAAGGAAAAGAAAGGGAAGTTTAAATAGAGAAAACTAGTTTATGTTTCTCCCCTTTTCATACAGAAATACTGATGCTTCCATTTAAGTCAGAATAAAGTGGATGTGGACCCCTCCCCACCCCACCCCCGCAAAGGATACTCCATGGACCAGAAACATCAGCAGCAAGAGGAAACCATGTCAGGAATGCAGCATCTCAGGCCCTGCCTCAGACCAACTGACTGAGAATTAGCTGAATCTGCTTTCTACAAGATTTCCAGGTGATGGATATGCACATGATTACTTGAGAAGCACTTCTTTACAGAACATTAAAATATTTATGAATTAACTTGAAAATATGGTGCCAGTTAAGTCAGCCCTATGTCCTCAGTTCCTTTCACAGTTAACTACATGTAAATTCGTCCTGAAAAATAGACAGGAATAGTGCTTTTATGTTGAAACAACAAAAGATTCTTAACCAGTGTTGACAGTCCCTCTTCTTCAAATAAATATTGGATATCCACTTTTAAGATAACAGTTTAGAGATGACAAATTGCTTTCTTATCTAGGTAACCTAAATGAGCATATAGTTGGCTTTCCCATCAATTGCTTCTTTTTTTAAATTAAATTAAATTAAATTTTTTTTTAATTGAGGTATGAATGCAACCTAAGAAATACAATAAACGAGCAACTACATCATGATGAAAGGAGAATTGGAAAGACTGAGGCCGAAAGAAATACCAAGGAGGTTGAGAGAAATGGAGGGCAGCAGAGTCAAAGCCAACAGTTTCCTGGAGCCCCTGCTTCCTTTCTTCTCAGGGTGCTCCTCTCAGACAACCTGCCCCCATGCTTCCGGGTGATGGACCCCCCCAGGCTTCAGGATGATGAGGCCTCCATGCTTTAGGGTGATGGAACAGAGCTGGAAGCAAGACTCTAAACTAGGTACACTCATTTATGAAACACTCTTTAGGGCAAATGAAATTAAGTCCACTATTATTTTAACTGGAGCCATCCAGCCTCTAATTGATATTAAAGTTCTTTTTTATTCTTTATGTAAATTCAGTTTAGTTAACATATGGTGTATTATTAGTTTCAGAGGTAGAATTTAGGGATGCATCATTTGCACAGAACACCCAGTGCTCATTACATCAAGTGTCCTCCTTAAGGCCCATCCCCCAGATCCCCCACCCCCGACCCCACTCTCTTCACCAACCCTCAGTTTGTTTCCTAGAGTTCAGCATCTATTATGTTTTGCCTCCCTCTATATTTTCATCTGATTTTATTTTTCCTTCCCTTCCCCTATGTACACCTGTTTGCCTCTTAAATTCCACTTCTAAGTAAAATGTCTTTCTCTGACTGACTGACTTGACTTAGTTTGCTTAGCATAATACCCTCTAGTTCCATCCATGCTGTTACAAATGGCAAGAGTTCGTTCTTTTTAATGATTAATATTCATATATATATATATACACACACACCATGTATTTATACTATATACATTATAATTATAATGTAATTATACTATATATTATATTATATATTATATTATATAAATTATATAGATATAAATATATATTTATATATAAATATATGTAAAATATATATTATTATATATTTATATATATTATGCATATTACATATATAAATATTATATAATATAACAGACACACACATCTTTCAGAATAGCTAAAATTAACAACTCAGGACACAACAAATGTTGGCAAGGATGTGCAGAAAGGGGAACCCTCTTACACTGTTGGTGGGAATGCAATTACAGTCACTCTGGAAAACAGTATGGAGGTTCCTCAAAAAGTTAAAAATACCCTATGACCCAACAATTGCACTACTAGGTATTTATCCGAACGTTGTAAACATAGTGATTCAAAGGGACACACGCACCTCAATGTTTATAGTAGCAGTGCCTACAATACCCAAAAAGATATTAAAGCTAAGTAACCTAGAATAGAAGTGCCTCTTTTAGTTTGGGGAGATTAATGATCAAAAAAAAGTCACAGATTTAGCTTACAGTTGTTGTCTTTTTGCAGTTATTAGCCACAACTAACAATTCCTTATGAAAAAGAAGGTGCAAGCCATTGCTTAAATATGGGATTCTCCTCTTATGTAAAAGCAAATTTACAAAAATTCAAATCCAATCACTCACAGACTCAATCACTGTAATGAAGGCCAAAGAGTTTAATATAAATAAACTATAATCACATAAGTCAACAAGAAAGAAAGTAAAAAAGGGCCCTAATAATAGTGATGTCTTGACAAATGTTTAACAACTGGCTGGAGGGTGGGGAACCCTAAATGTAGCATTTGCCAATTTCTAGGACATAAATGTTCCAAACACAGGTGGTTTCAAGCTACCATTGTGATATCACTGAGCAGAATATGGGAGAGACCCACACACAATTGGTTCTCAGAAACCCATAAAAGACGATTCTCTGGCACACTCCTAAAAATCGCATATTTTTCTACTCATCAGTGTTAAGCAACATTGGTCCACAGATGTATTTCTTTATACCATGAACAGTTTGGTGGCTCTACTGTTAATCAAAGGTGGCCAGGACTAGTGTTTAAATTTCAGATGGACAAGCACATGAATTTTGAAGTCTAGCTTCACATTTTTTTATTTTTAGCATAACCAAAAAGGTCTTCAAAATCCTGCACTTTTATGATATCCCCCTGCACATCAATCACTCTCAAGCTGATGTTTTTAATACCTGTTAAAGATGGAGAAGTACTCTGCATGCCTTGTGTTTTGCTTTCTTGACTCTCTTCCCCCTACTTTCTGTCACTACATTGCATGTAATCATGAATTCTGAGGTTAGACATGGAGCAATAGCCATGAATATGTACACCTTGGGGTACTTCATCATAATTTTTGACAGTAATATTCCTCAGGATCAGCAGATACATTGAAGCTGGGGTGATTGCCTCAAAACGAATTTTAAGGTAGACATTTATAGGATATGTATAAAGCAGGTGTATAAAGTTATTTGTAAGAGATGATATTTTAATCCCGTAATAGAAAATAATCTTGCTTATGAGTAAAGTTTAAAACATGAGAAATCACAAAGCTTTATTGCTATACATTATATTCAACTAATTAGACAAAATCTATTACACACTTATTGTAGTACACACAAGAATGAGATCTCTCATTTAAAAGAGGATCTCAGTAACATTTACTTACCCAGTACCTCCCAATCTTTCAGAGAAATATTAATGATAACACATGAAAAGAGGACAATTTACAAGGCCACTAAAAATTAAGTCTGTCATGCAATCTAATGCCAGAATCTGAGATAAACCAGTAAAGTTATAAGAAATATGTGCATGGATTTAGAATATTGACCCAAGCATCAGCTCATGGCATTAGACAAATTTGCTTTATGAAAAAGGAACCACATGAACTAAGTAGGGAAAATCTACTATAACCCTTGCCATGTAACATGTTTCTTAGACAAACATGTAGGGTCTGCTCTGAGAATTCATCCCCCTATATTCCCGTGGAGAGTGGCAACCTCTGAGCTTCTGAAACTACTCTTTCCCACCTCCACTGGCATTGTACTACAGCCATGCAGGGTCTATCAATCCTAGCAAATAACAAGGCAGAAAATAGAGGGAGGGGTTAAGAGTAGGCACAATTAGAAATGGCATGGAGCATCCTAGGAAATTTAACTATGGTTCTTAATGTCCCTGAATACTGGGCAATGAAAGAGAAGCCCTCACTGGATTCATGCCTGCTAGAAAATGGAAATGAATCCAGGACCTGTGTACAGGAATCTTCCCTCTTCCAAAGGGAACTGAGGAAGGGATTTGACCTCTGAACAAACAGAGAGAAGCACATAGGCCAAAGTAATCACCTTATTTGTTGATAAATATTAAGTCTAGATAGATGTTATCTTTAGCAAGGACAAGTAGAGAGGAAATGTCAATATGAAAAAAATAAATATAAAACTTCAGAATTAGAAGGAAAAGTAGCATCCTTAAGACCCAGAGAGGGGCATAGCTCTCTATCATTAAGTGTAGGATCTACAAGAAAATTTCAAGAAAAGTATAAAAGATATGTCATACATAAAGCAAAACAAATAATTTTAAAAGCTTAGATGAGAAGAAAGGGGGAAAGGACAAGATAATGAGAAAGTGGGAAGACACAATAGCAGAATTTAAGACCCCACTGAGTAAGCAAAGAGCAGAACTGATGCTGCAGAAAACTGAAGGAGTGATGTGGGTAACAAATAACAGACTTGAAAAGCATTTTTAGAATGCAAGGAATAAGAATAAATATATGTAAGTAATGAGAGAGACAATGATATGGAAGAAGAGAACAGAGAAAGAATATTTGGACATTTAGTGATATTTAGTGATTTTGGAAGAGAGACCAAAACAAACTGAACTTCCTAAAAAAGAAATCAGAATAAATTTAAAAAGAAGAAATAATCAAAACTATAGTTTTATCAAATCCTTAAGCTGAAGAAAACTGAGCATTTATTTTTTTAAAGGGTTTCTAAAGTCCAGGAAAAATTAGTTAAAGCAACACAGACTCTTGTTTCGTGTGTTGCTGTGTTAGCCACTCTAACAAGTATGAGGTGGCATCTCATTGTAGTTTTGGTTTCCATTTTCCTGATGAGGGATGGTGAACATCTTTTCATGCGTATGTTGGCCATCTGTATGTCTTCTTTTAAAAATGTCTATTCATGTCTCTTCCCCATTTTTAATTGGATTATTCATTTTGGGGGGTGTGAGTTTTAGAAGTTCTTTATATATTTTGGATACTAGCCTTTTATCAGATATGTCATTTGCAAATATCTTCTCAAATTCTGCTGGTTGCCTCTTAGTTTTGCTGACTGTTTCCTTTGCTATGTAAAAGCTTTTTATTTTGACGTCCCAACTTCAAAATACAACATACAACATTTGTAGTCCCAACAGTTTATATTGCTTAGCTCCCTCAGGAGACATAGCTAGATAGAAGTTGCTACAGCTAATGCCAAAGAAGTTACTGCTTGTGTCCTCCTTTAGGATTTTTATGGTTTCAGGTCTCAAATTTAGATCTTTCATCTATTTTGAATTTATTTTTGTGCAATGCTGCTTCTAAGACTCCCACAAAAGCAGCACATAAGCAAAAGGTTGTGATGCCTATCACAGTTTCTGCATCCTCAGTTAATGGAAAATGCTAAGGTAGTGTATCAGATTTTTAAATAAATATTTGACTATAACTTAAAATAAATAATTAATTTTTTTAAAAATCTTTGAACCTCTGAACAAAGTTACCTAAACCTGAAGAAACTCACCTACAAAAAAATGTCTTCTAGTGGGTTCCCCCAAAAGCAGATTCTGAGGCTTCCAGGAAGCACCTACAGGGGCTTGGGAACATGAAACAAGGAAGAAAAAGGAATCTTAAAGGGCTTTTTATTGAGCTGGTTGCAGCTATGGGGACTAGGAACTTAAGCCTAATCAAGGAACACAGAGCATACCTCAGTGTCAGTATCATCCACCACAGAGTCAGGAAGCAAGGATATTTATCCTGAACTCCTATGAATCTTCAGCCCATACACTGGAAGAAGTCCTCAGACAGAATGATTGCTGTAGGACACTATTAGCACATATTGAAATGGTGAATTCTTAGGTGATATGAGGAAAACTTTGAAAAGTATCTACCAACAATGACTGAAAACCTAGTTAGCCTCAGACTTCTCCTCTACAACAATAACAAAAATGAAGAGATGGTGAATTAATGTCAGCAAAGTTCGGAGGGAAAATGAATATGTATCAATATTAGATATCCACACAATTCTTTTATGGGTAAACACCAACAGTAAGACATCTTCATATGTAAGACCTCAAAACTGTACTGCTTGTGCCTTTGTATTTTAGAAAAAATCATTTTCATATAAAAATATTTGATTCTATATATTCAACTCTCTTCCCTCCCAATTTCCCTTTGAAATCTTAAAGCAGAAAAAAATTTCATCCTTATTATAACCCAGAAAATAAACCCATTAATCAGCCAGAAGTTTCAAGGAATTTCTATAAGATATAGCAAAAATAGGATCTGGCTCAGGAAAGTACCACTCCCAAGGTCCAATGCATGCATATTTTTTTTTTAAGATTTTATTTATTTATTTGACAGATCACAAGTAGGCAGAGAGGCAGGCAGAGAGAGAGGAGGAAGCAGGCTCCCTGCTGAGCAGAGAGCCCGATGCAGGGCTCGATCCCAGGACCCTGGGATCATAACCTGAGACGAAGGCAGAGGCTTTAACCCACTGAGCCACCCAGGCGCCCCCCCAATGCATGAATATTTAAAATATGTGGAGTAATTACTGAAGAAGAAACCCAATGTTCCAGGCAGCATGTGAAATAACTCCCAATAATCCCTGCCTTTTGGCATTCACACCATTGTATAATCTCCTCCTCAGGTGTGCTTATGCTAGACCTAGTGATTTGCTTCTCACTAACAGAGTATGTTGATGGGATATCACTTCTGAGATTAAGTACAAAAACGACAACTTCTGGCTTTCTAATCCTCTCTCTCTTGCTGGTGTACTTTCTTGCCCTCTAACCTGCTCATTCTACAATATTACGAGATGTTCTAAAAAAAAAAAAAAACCCAACATGGCAAGGAACTGAGAGTGGCCTCAGGCTAAAAGCCAGTGAGAAACTTAAGTCCTCAGTCCAAAAACCTCTTGAGGAAGGAAGGCCAGGCAGCAACCACATGAGTAACCTTGGAAGTGGATGTTTTCCCAGTTGAACCCTGAGATAAGACCGCAACCTCTGCCTGCACCTTGCTGAAAACTGTGAAAGGCCCTGAAGCTGAGGTTCCCCTTAAGCTGTCTGGATTCCCTGCATTCAAAAACTAAGATAATAAATGTTGCCTTAAAGACAAAACCAGAGAGAGAGAGACAAACCGTAAGAGACTCTTAATCTCAGGAAACTGAGGGCTGCTGAAGTGGAGGGGAGTGGGAAGGATGGGGTGGCCGGGTGATGAACATTGCGGAGGGTATGTGCTACAGTGAGCACTGTGAATTGTGTAAGACTGATGAATCACAGACCTGTGCCCCTGAAATAATACATTATGCTAATTTTTAAAAAGAAAAGAAAAGATAAATAAATAAATATTGCCTTAAAGCCATTATGTTTTGGAGTAACTTGTTACAAAGCAATAGATATACCATATAATACACCCAGAAACTTCTCCCCTCCCCACCCACACACCCAACATGGAAATTCAGGACCTGGAAATAGGAATGGGTCATCAAGAAACAATAGACAAACAACAAATTCAAGATCTGTGCCAATGCCTGCACTAACATTCCTTGCAAATGACCTGTGTGTTCACTGATGGAGGTGTTTCCAGTATGAAGTCCCAATCCCTGTGGTCACAACAGTTAGAGGTCAGCATCACAAACTCAGCCACCTTTGTGCTGAGTTTACCAAGGTAGGGCAGTGAGAGTGGTCCACTTCCCATGAAGAAGTAAGAGGCAGCATTTTCTATAAAAACCTATACATAAAGACAACTAAAAGTCAGTCTGCTTTCTCTTACAACTGTGCAATGGCAATTCTAAATAATGTCAGTGATTAAATACTCCTCCTCTTCCCCATCAGGGTAGGCAGCCTCTCATTGACTGCCCTAACAAAGATCATGCAAATGCTTGGCAGAGTCTCCCTGTTGTACATAAACCTTCCTGATAACTCCACCTGCATTTTTTTATGGAGAATTGGATCTCTTACTCTACACAGATGCCCTCACAGATCAGAGTGGCAAGGAAGAGCAGGAGTAAAGGCAAGTAACAGCAGGCTCTGGAACCAAACAAATGAAATTCTCATGATTGACTTTCAGGACCACACTGATGCCCCATGCACAGAGTCACCACCCATGGTCACCTGTCAGGGGCACTATTTATTCTCATCCATTCAAGAACTATTTATTGAATGCCAGATCTGTTCCTGGACTAGGGAATCATCAGTCATTAAAAGATAGAAGTAACTGCCTTTAGGGAGCCTATATTCTAGTGAAAGTAGATTGATTAAATAGTAAAAAGTAAAATTAAAAAATAAAATACGTATCAGATGGCAAGGAGTGCTGTGAAGAGAACTGAAGCAAAGAATGGGGAGGATTGCACCAGGATTAATTCTGCGATTTTTAAACAAGGTGTTCAGAGAGCAGAGTTCAGTGAATAGGGGACATCTGAACAAAGACCTGAAAGAAGTGATGGATTCAGGGGATGGAGAAAGCCATCTAGGTAGGAGAACAATCAAGTGCAAAATCCCTAACAGTCTGGTATTCTTGGAGTGTTTGAGAAACAGCAGAGGTTGAGAGGGCTAGAGTGGAGTGAATTAAGGGTATTGTAGGAAATGGGATGAAGGGGGATAGTGACTTCTACTTCGCTTCCTTCCTCAAATTTTCGGCAAATTCCTTTTATCTGTGGAATCTGAAGTTGAAGCTTGCTGACAAAGGATTCTGGGAAATGTAGTTCCAGGCTCTCATCCCTTGCGATACCTGGGAGAGAACATAAGTGGGCAGGAAAAGTACAAAATACCAATAGGCAATCTGGAGTATTACCTTTCCCCCACCTTCCCTTCTAGGATCTGAAAATAATATTGTGAAATATATCTTCTAAGACTAAGACATTTGAGATAACATGAAAGAATTAAAGGAACACTTGCCTAAACGAAGGCCTGATTTCTAGTCCAGTTCTACTGCTTGACCTTGAATAAGCCCCTTAATCTATCTGAATCTCAGTTTTCTAATCTGTCTAGTGAGGAACACAATATCTCTCATTCATGAAGACTGGATGATTTCATGCAAGTGAAGGGTAAATCCCAGTGTTTGGAACACTCTATAATAAATTGCAACTAACATTATTATAGATGTAAAACTTAAGGTTCCTATCCTTCCTAACTCTAGCTCTAACCACCCACCAGTTCTATCATATCAACTAATTTATTTCACTTCCCTGAACATCAGTTTTTTCATCTTTAAAATGAGAATAATAAGACCTACCTCTCAGAGTTTTGTTTTTTTTTTTTTAAGATTTTATTTATTTATTTGACAGACTGAGATCACAAGTAGGCAGAGAGGGAGGCAGAGAGAGAGGAAGGGAAGCAGGCTCCCTGCCAAGCGGAGAGCCCGATGCGGGGCTTGATCCCAGGACGCTGGGATCATGACCTGAGCCGAAGGCAGAGGCTTTAACCCACTGAGCCACCCAGACGCCCCTCTCGGAGTTATTTTGAGGTTTAAATGAGATAGTAGAAAAATGATACTAATGCTGGTATAGGGTAAATTCTTGAGAAATGCTAATTATTATGATTATCTAAGAAGTAAAGAGGTTGGGTTTTCTTCAAATTTCCTTCTCATGTTAACAGCTCTTGGTGCTATCAATGGGTTTACAATGTAGGACTTTCATAATCTGCCTCTTCTAGAACTTATGGGATTTACAAATCTTATTTCCTTTTAAGTATATTTCCTGCTAACACACTTTGGATAGAACACTAGAAAACTGAAAATGCTTGCCTGTCCAGTCACCTGTAGGTCCACTGCCCAGATTCCTATGCTGGTGCTGAAATCAAGGAGCAGGAGTTGTCCCAGGATGCGACCCTGATACCACGGGTTTCATAGGTCATTTAAATTAACTCACTTTATCACTTTTTCGTTTACCTACCATTTGGCAACTTGGTCTAGCCTTACAGAGCAACTGCACAGTGGAGGCAAGTGATCCCATTTTCTGGGGCTGATTTTAGCAGGGAGTAAAACCAGAAGTGAGAAAAACTTGAATGACCAAAGTTAGTGCCAGGCAGAGAGTGAGAAGAAAGAATGGACAGCAGCCAACCAGTCACCAATCACGCTGTTTTCAAGAGCCCCAGTCACAGCCCTGGGGACAGTGAGAGCACACAGCAGAAATCCACTCTTGCCACTTCAGCCATCTTAGCAATTTCCTGAAAGCAGTCAAAAGTGATGCAAAAAGAACAGTGCTGAAAGGAAGTAGGAGTGAAAGAATGAGAAGGCCCAGAGATGAGTACCCCGAACTCTTAGCCAGAACAGCCATGATTAAAGGCCCTATTGCTGTAAGCTGGCATAAGAATACGAAACAATTTTCCCAGCACCCGACACAGAAACAGTGATGAAACGAGCTCCAGGTTCACTCCAGCTGGGGCTGCTCTCCATAGTAACTAACTAGTTAAACTACATGTAAATAGTGCTTATACTTCTTACCTCTCCACTAACCACTCCCAAACAATTTTTCTTAGAGGAAGAGCCTGGCATGTGGAAACCATTTCTTCACTTACCCCTCTGAAATTTTTAGTGTCCATTTAATTATTTATGCACTCATTCATCCAACATATAATTACTGAGCACACACTATGCTTCAGGCACTGGGCTAAGGAACTAAAAATATAGAAAGAACATGACCTGGTCAGTCTTGACCCTTTGAGGAGTTCTTGTTTGGGGGAAGGAAACAAATTAATTAATCAGTTAAACAATTTGTCCTATATGAAAGAAGGAATTGGCAAGGGATGTTGAGAAAGGGCATAAAAATCAGAAAGAGAAGTGAGGAAGGCTTCCAGGAAGAGCTAGGCTTGAACTGAGTCTGGAAGGATCTGAAGGAGGCAGCAAGTTAGAAAGGCAGTGAGGTGGGTGTATCGGTGCTTAGTGCACAAGATGGAATTCTAGGCAGAGAGAAGAACAAGTGGAAAGGCATGGTATGTTCCAAGTCCGACAAACAGCTCAGTGTGACTGGGGATGTGGTGAGAGATGAGGTCTGAGTCTGCAGCTCAGAAAAGAGCTAGTGCTAGAGCCAGAGCTTACAACTCCTCAGCTTCAAGGACCTTGCTGAAGCCATGGAAGACAATTGTACTACCTGTGGTGGGTCGTGTGAGAAATAGTCTGTTAAATTAAACAAGGCGGCCATCGGATTAGTATGGCTCTAATGCGTTGGTGGCCTACCTAAGCGAACCAAAAATCTTAAGCCTGTAAATGCCTTAAGGTTATTAAATCTAAGTGCTAAGGGCAGCCATTCACAACTAAGCTTGAAGATACAGCAGATCAACTAATTTCTTTTTGTTTCCCCACTTTCTCCACATGTTTCCCTCCACACTGTCCTGTCCATAGAGTACTCCTAACCACTTCCAGTTTGGCATTGCCAGATTCGAATCAATTTTTGCTCAAATAAACTCAAAATTTTTAACATGCCTTGGTTTATTTTTTAACAGGCCCATGGACCAAGGTCTGCAATGGACCTGGTTATTTCGTAGCACCCTGTTCAATTCTGGACCAGCTTCACCACGCAAGAAGCCTTCCCCCTTTCATCCTCCCTGGTATCCAGACTCTCACTCAGACAGCTACCACTTCCTGTCTCTACATTTTCTAGCGCTGTCCTCAATTGTCATTCATTTCCAGGTAGAAGAATAAGAACTGTCAACTCTCCATTTTTAAGTGACAGTGGGCCTTTGACCCAGTTCTGCTCTGGAGAATCCTTTCACGGTAGGAATAATCATTCACAGTAGATCTGTGTAATACACTGATCGTAAGAGGATGTTGACATTTTTTTAAAAGAGAGTTTAAACTGTGTTTTAACCTCTAGATGTTGTTAATTAAGCATTTGCCACCAAGTCAGCAACCAGCTTCACAGATTTTATAGTCTTTTGTTTTAGTGCTGTTTTTGTAGGAATCCTGGCAGAAAATGAGCCTTTTTTTTTTCTTAGTTGTTTTTGTTTAGAGCAGACTAAATAGATTGTTCTTACTGAACCTTTTTGATTTAAGGTTTCTGACTCCTTTCAGCCAGCGAAGTACCAAGTTTGACCCTTTAGACTTCATATTGCACCAATTTTTTTTTTTAAGATTTATTTACTTATTTGACAGACAGAGATCACAAGTAGGCAGAGAGGCAGGCAGAGAGAGAGAAGGGGGAAGCAGGCTCCCTGCTGAGCACAGAGCCCAACGTGGGGCTTGATCCCAGGACCCTGAGACCATGACAGGAGCCTAAGGCAGAGGCTTAACCCACTGAGCCACCCAGGCACCCCTGCACCAATTTTTTAATGTGTTTCTTCTGACTGTCATTCTACTGTTGTGTATTTTAATTCTCTGTATAGGGTGGCTTCTGGAAGGAAATGGTGACTGCCATTTTGCGTTTCAGGACTGGAAAATTTCATGTCCATGTTGATGGAGGCATCCCATGACCCAGGTATATCTTGTTCCTATTGAAGCTCTCTAGCTCCATTGTCATGTTGACTCCATGGCATGCATGAGAAGATGCAGAGGACTTATGGTGACACCCAGTTCTGGTTTCATGAGCCTTGCACTAGAAAAGGCCCCACATATGGTTTAATACTCTGCTGTCACTACCTTGAAATTATTAATAATTTTTAACAAGGGGCCAGACATTTTCATTTTGTACTGGGTCCTAAAGTCAGGTTGCCCACCCAGTTGACATTATAATACCTCTTGATAATAAAAATGAGCCTCCCATGAGAGACTCTTAATCTAACAAAACAAACCGAGGGTTGCTGAGGGGAGGAGAGTATGGAGAGGGTGGTGGGGTGATGGACATTGGGGAGGGTATGTGCTATGGTGAGTGCTGTGAAGGGTGTAAGCCTGACAATTCACAGACCTGTACCCCTGGGCAAATAACACATTATATGTTAATAAAAATAATTTTTTAAAAAAGAGCCTCTATATTCCATCAGGTCCAGTTTTTCAATGGAGCAAAGTCACTTCATTTCCTCCTGCCACCATGCCAATGGCAGCATATCTGGTAAACTGAATTTCAGAGAAATCCGAAGGCATCATTACGTGGGAGATTATGGACACAGAACCGCAGCCAGCTGAATACCACTAAGTACCGTGCACAACTTCTTTGTCATTCAGGATAACAAAGACAGTCAGAATTGTCAAGACACTGAGAGCTTCCCAAGCTGTGCCCAACTTGGCCCCAACCAGCCTTAGAGAAGTTTCCTAGACAGTGGTATTTGAATGATAAAAAGGAAGAAGAAAAGAAAATCACAGTTTACAGCAATCTGGGTCTGTTTTCAGGAAGTGTAAATGGAGATACCTCTTTGATTAGACCTTTCATTCCTTGAAATACAGTTAAACTAAAAACCAGGTCAACGGAACAATGCTCTGTTTTCTTCGTTTTAATCTAAGAACACCTGGCTTAGAAAAGCAACCTGAGAAGAAGGCATCTCTCCAATTATGAAGAGTTTTTATACTTAATCTCTTTATTCATTTAGATTTTATCCAAAAGAGTAAAGCTGTTATATTGGATTTCATTTGCAATCACATGGTATTCAGTTGCCAAGGAAATCAAAATGCCCAAAATTGTCTACAAAAGGAAAGGAGATGTAGATATACAGATAGGTATACACACACACACACACACACACACACACATACATACATACATACACACAAATACATAAAATACACACACACACACACATTTATACTTAACATACACACATAGAATGTCTTTCACCTAGTGTAGAATAACTTTGGAATACTGATTCATCTTCTTGGGTAAAATATGTTGTTAATTCTAGAGGCAATGGTGTGCTGGAGCTGCATCATTGGCTCTCAAACACCAAATGTACCCATCTCTTACCAGCTTCTCATTCAGGGATGTTACATCTGTATCTTGAAATCAGTCATGATGGGAGCATTTATATCATGAAGGTGTATGCTACGATGTAGTGCCTTTTCCCCCCCAGAGATCCAATTACTGGTGCAGTACTATATACAGCTGACTATAAGGGATTCTAAATGAAATTTGGAAGTTGTGGAAATGAAGGCACTGTAAGATTCAAATTATTAAAACTAAATAAAACTGACAAAGAATGATTGGAGGGGTAGTTTTTATTTATTTATTTATTTTTTAAGATTCTATTTACTCATCTGACAGAGATCACAAGTAAGCAGAGAGGCAGTCAGAGAGAGAGAAGGGGAAGCAGGCTCCCTGCTGAGCAGAGAGCCCAACATGGGGCTCAGTCCCAGAACCCTGGGATCATGACCTGAGCTGAAGGCAGAGGCTTACCCACTTAGCCAACCGAGTGCCCCTAGAGAGGGAGTTTTAATTCCACATAAAAGAAGAGAGAACTGGGTGAGTAACATTTAACTCCAGCCTGTTGCCATGGACCATCTTCCAGGGAGAGCACATGACAGCTTAAATCCTTCCCCTGACCCGAGCCATACTGCACCTGAAAATGTGATCAGCGGGTATGTGTGAGTCTGGAGGGGTTAGGGCTACCTATGTCATAATTACAAAACATAAAAATAGCTATGTAACTACAGAAAATATATGCTTTCATTTTCTCAAACTCAAAACACAATTAAGAGAAACAATTTCATAAAGACAGGGAGAATTAAAACCATTAAAACTATTTAATTATCCTATTATGCTTAAGTATATAAAAATAACTAAGCATTACATATATATAATGCATATATATACATATATATATATATATATATATATATATATATATATATATATCACAGAGAGAAACAACCTGATGAGAACTGAATAGGAACATTTTCTTTTTTTTCACATCAAGTATAATCATGTGAAGGAACCCCCTTGCAACAGAGGACTATGAAATATTAAACAAAGAATTTATTGCTCGGCTGTCTGTGGCTGCAGAAATTTATGACCAAAGGGGAAATTACACCAGATGTGTTCTGTAGAGGGAAATGGGTCTACTGCATTTCGTTAGTGTTGGTAAAGTTCTTTCAGGAATAATCCAGCCAATTTCATTCCATCATTTCCGCTTTTAGCTGCATCACTGACCACCCTCCACAGACCACCAAATACGCAATGTTATTTTCTATTCACTTATTTTTCAGCAATTCTTAATAGAGGAGAGCTAGAGAGAGGGATAGGGATGGTATATAGGAATCTCAAGACCAGGTATATAATTCAAATGAGAGTATTCCATATATTCTTGCTTTATAATACAAATTAAAGAAAGTAAGGACAAATTCTCTGAACCAATAAGAATACAGAAAAGATGCTGTGTGATCGTGATAAAATACCACTTTACAGAGCGTGCCAGCAGTAATTATTAACACTCAGGGCTGTCTGACCAGCACTGTTCTGAATGCTTTACCCATCTGAATACATTAACACATCTAATCCTCATAACAACACTATCAGGTGATTACCAATTGAGTTCTAGACCCCAGAGCAAAATGAGGCTAAATAACTTGCTTATGGTCATATAACCAGTAAGTGACTAAACCTGAATTATAAAATCAGTAAACCTAGTTCTAGACTAGAGCTTATGTGTCTGTGCTCATAATTTCTACACCCTGGGGTTTACAGCATGAAGACACTCACCTTGAAGAAGACAAAGAAATAGAAACATAAAACTACCAAACAAATAATTTGGGGTAGAATTTTATTATTGCTGTTATACATAAAGTTAGTCTTATATAAAATTCCATACATGAATAGCACATTTCCCTTTTTTAAGAAAATTTTCTACCTTCCTAGACTTAACTCTCTTTTATCTCCTCGAAAAGACGTTCTCTTCCCCACCTCCTGATACAGTCAGCCTCCAGAATACACGGTTGCTTATGAGATAATTTCTCAACAAATGAATCAATCAACCAATTAGTCAATAAATGACATAATAGCTATAGAGCTCATTTGGCCTTGGTTGAACAGTGCTTGATGTGGTTATTATTCTAACAACCCAGGGTGTTCCCAGAGCATCAGAACAATCTTTGAAGCTTTGTAGACTAGAGCTGTGAAGACCTGGAGTAAGTAAAATGGAGAAATCATATTGGGAAGGATAAAGGAATTAGTCCTTATGATGTACCAACAACATACCAGGTGCAAAAGCATATCGTTTAACTCATTCTTTCATTCTCACAACAATCCATTTGGTAGATGAGAATATGGAGGTGCAACAAATAAAGCAATTTGCCCCAAATCATACCAGGTAATAAGCAGAAAATTGGGCATATGAGCCAAGTGTTTCTAATGCTAAAGCTCTTTTCACTACCATCCAAAATTTCAGGTGAGGGAAGGAGAAGAGCAGGGAAGTGGGGAGGGGAAAGAAAGAGAATGAAGTAGAAACAAGACAAGATTTAGCGAAGAGATCAGCATTATCCATGAACCTCAATTTCTATACTGGCTTGCCCTAGAAATATCCAGGCAATTATTTTAATCCCCCAATTTTCTTAGCCAGGATTAAAATAAGAATGACCCAGTTATCACAGTTCTTCTGACAGCAAAGTCAGGGCTGACATCCAATTAATTCGGGGCTTCACTGTGTGCTGGCAGTCCCTCCCCATAAGGGAGAAAGCCTCAACAGAAGTTCTTTTTCACCTTCTGAGTTGGAGATAATTGCCCCTGCCCAGGAAATTCTAAACCTTGGTGCCCTCAGGCAGCAATCTGGCCATTCATTTGCCCAGTCCTGGCGCTAACCTGGCAGCTGCAGAAGCCCCCTCAGCATTTACAGCTGTCTGGTGGGACACCTGTTCTCCCTAATTGAAGGCAATGGGCAAGTGGCTGGTGGGGGAGTATTAGCTGCAGCTCCTCTGATGCCTTGTGATTGGACAAAAATCCGTAAGGAGTGGTGATGTAAAAAAAAATTCTGCCTGCAGTAGCATTTCTCCAGAGAAGAACCAACTTGATGTGCATGCAGTTAAGTTAGAGACACCCTACACTCTGATAATGGACACTAGAGAAACACCTGTAGGAAAGAATTCCTAAGGAGGAACTATAAACAAAGGACTAAGGAAATGCCCTCTCCTCTTCGCTAATACTATACATTCAAAACTCTCCAGCATTTACACCCTCTTTCTTCACCCATCCCCCTCCCGCTTGTCTAGTAATTAGTTAATGGATGATAAAAGCATGATGAGGAATGTAGCATACTCAATTTATTACTAAGCTCATTTCATAGACACCAAGCCCACACCCTGCATGCTGCCTTGAATATATAGGTTACATTTAAAGATCGATATCACCTGGCTGGAATTTGATAAGTGCTTCTAATTTAATTTCTACCTATGACATTTACTTAATCAAAACTTTGGCAACGAAAGTCAACTCAAACACAATATGCATTAAGCAGATTTAGAAAAGAGTGAGGAGAAACCACAGAGTAAAGAATGCATGATTTCGGTTCAGTACAGCTTTAATAAAAAATCTTTCAAAAAACATTCACAAACATTGATGTCCCAGCTCTAGAAAAAAACATGATGATAGTAAGACATTCTAAATGGAGAGACTCTGGCTAGAAGATATGATCAAATCAGAAACGGCACCATCAATGCCTGGTAGGCAAGTAATAAAGTCTAGTGGGAAGTGCCTGATTAACTAAATCATACATAAATGATGTCTTGGTATTACATTATGATCTGATGCTTTTAATCACTTCAAATGTACATTAAAGTGTGATATTCTTAATTACAAAGTAATCCTACTCAGGACATTTTTTGTGTGTGGTTTTTCTTTCTTTCTTTCTTTCTTTTTTTTTTTGAATTCGGGACATTTTAAAAGCAGCTTGGACACCGTTCTTAATCTCTCAAAAAATTACTTGAAATAAATACATAAATAAACAAAAACTTACTCTAGGTGTCTTCGGTAATTTATTCAAACCCTCAAGTAAAACTATTTTGTTCTAAATGAGCAGAATTATTTCTGTCCAGTTAGAGCTCTTGAATATAGCATACTTTTCCTCAATGAATATTTTAAAGGCATTATGTCCTCGAAGTAACAGTTACACAACCACACATGAAATTGTTGACATCAACCCTTTTGTTTGAAACTTGGGGACATGAGGAGAATATGGTTAAACTAAGAAAAAAGAAAACAACTTTCAAGTCAATGATGAATGATAAAGACCAACACAGAAAGTACCAAATTTCAACTCAAATCTGTAAATGACTAACAAAGTAATGTCTCCTTCACCTAAAAGACAGACACAAAAGCACAGTTGTGCCATGATGAGTAGAGGAGATTCCAGTTGTTTTCCTGATGCTCCTTCTCTTGAATCTGCTGTCTCTCCATCCCTTTGTCCAACATCCCAAGGCAGTGGCTAGTTTTGTAAGAGATGTTCCTGAGCTCAAAATGTAGTATAGGGTGGACAGTTCGGGCACCCTAGAACTTTGTAAATAATTTCCTTATGGACTCTTTCTCTTGGATTCAGGAAAAGAACACCTATTCCCACTCAATCACACACACACACATACACATACACACACGGGTAGGTGAGAAGAGAGCTTCTCCTAGTGAACATAGTATTCCCCACAAGGCTACCTCCTTTCCCGCACACCTCTTCTTATATCCAGCTGGGACAGCCAAGCCCTGCAGAGAGGCAGGTGGCACCTGTGGCTGATGGTTCCATCCACATAGAATGTAGAGGACTTACTTCCTTTTGTCCTTAGCTTTAGGTCTTGGCTGATTTCTGCATTTCTGGAAACTGAAAACACCTCACTCAACACCTAGTGCCAAGCTGTTACATTAGTATTGGAAATAGCCTAAATGCCCGTCTGTGGGGGAACAGAAAAATAAAATTGCCATATTCAAATTACATAATATTGTGCTATCTGAGAAGAATTCATTAGATCTATGTATATCAACAGGCAGAGCTCTCAGAAACATAAGGATGAATATAAAATAGGCAGAATGATAGTGCAATACTCTCTGACCTCAGTTTCCTCATCAGTAAAACAGATCCTCAGTGGGGGATCTGCTTCTCCTTTTCCCTCTGCCCCTTCCACCTCTGCTTCTGTTCTCTATCTCTCATTCATTTAAGAAATACTGGTTGAGTGCCTACTTAGTACCAGGACCTATTTTAATCAACAGAGATACAACAGTAGAAAATGAAAGAAAAAAAAGTCTTCCTTTATGAAGGTTATGTTCCAGAGGTGCAAAATAGGAAGAAAGACAATAAACAAATAATAAAGCTAAGTTTATAGTATGGAAGGTGATTTTTTAAAAATCCACAGAGAAGGGGTGCCTGGGTGGCTCAGTTGGTTGAGTGTCCAACTCTTGGTCTCAGCTTAGGTCATGATCTCAGGATCGTGGTATCAAGCCCCATGTGGGGCTCTGCCCTCAATTCAGAGCCTGCTTAGAATTCTCTCCCTCTGCCCCTCCCCCACAGTAAATAAATAAATCTTTAAAAAATAAAAAATACAAAATCCACAGAGAAAAATATAACAGGGAACAAAAAAATGTAACATCAGAAGAAAGGGGCTAGGAAATACCAAATATAATAAGATGTTATTGGGAAAGTAATATCCAGCAAAGACTTGAAGGAAGAGAGGAGTAAGGAATTAATCTTTGTTGTGACAGACATGCAAACAAGCTCAAGAGAAGCCTTCTCAAGCCTATTCTAACACACATCCTTTCCTATTCTCCAGAGTAGCTATATAATGTTCTCCATTTTTATACCCCTTAGGGCATTTCCCTGGGAATCTCTTTACTGGGGCTAAGAGATACATTAAATACCAGCATTTGAGTCACTTTTTTAACTTGGAACTAATTCTATTTTAAATCAATATATACCTCTTAAGGGACTGGGTAGGAAAAAACTTTAATTGTTATTGAGTTATATAGAAACAATTGTGCCTAATGTGCCTGGTGCTTAAGCAAGAGAGTCAATACTCAAAACTCTGATGTTTAGAATTTTTAGTAGGTTGAATGAAAGGATCTGGCAGATTTCCTAAAGAACAATATAAGTCAACATTTCACAAGCTTGCCTCTGAAGTTTACTGTTTAATGTTGGCTACAAAGCTAACCATCAAGTTAATGGCAAAAGAGATTCCGTGACAAATAGAAGGATATGAAAATTAATGTCTAGACAGAACTGGGTATGAAACTCTGCTTCTTAACTTAAAGGACCTGCAATAGGAAGCAAGACACCTCATTTCTCTGGGCTTCAAGTTCTACATTGGTAAATGGAAACATTTTCCTGCTTCTCAGGGATTGAGGAAAAAAATATACAAAATGTTTGCCCTACAACTTTCCTTCAGCTAGATCCTAGACTCCATGAGGGCAAGGAATATGTCTGTCAAATGAATTCCAGCACCCTAGGTCCTATTACAGGACCTATTATAGGTCCTATTCCTGGCACATATTAAGTATTCATCAAATTTTTATGGACCGAATTAATTAATATAGGACAATGTGTGGAATAGTGTCTGGCACAGAAGAGATCCTTTTCTTTCCTCCCACATTCTAGGGACCTTTCTCTGCCTAAACCATCTCACCAGGCCCTGTGTTAATAATTATGAATCGCAAGGGTTTTTTCCTGTTTGGGAACTGAGTAGTCAAGAGTATAATAAGAGATCTTCAAGCCATGAATATGACCCATGCATTGAAAATGGACCCCCTTCACCAGAGAGGGTACCACTGGGACTCTCAGCCAGCTTTGAGCCTCTTTGGAAGACTGTTTTGTGAAATGAAAAAAAAAAAAAAAAAATGCGTTTCTCTGCTTCCCTCAGTGAGACATCCTATTCTTGAGAGATTCATATTCTCTGTCCAAACCAGGCATGTTCACCAAACGCACTTAGAGTGCAGGAGGGGTCAACAGATGGCAATCACAAACACCTGGCCAGGGGTCAAGCAGAGTGACTAGAGGCACAAATTGTGGCCAGCTTCTCCCTCTCCATGGCATCCATGACATCTCAGAGCAGAGGAAGAGCAGCTACTAATAGTCCTCTGAAGGTGAAGTTATTCCTTAAAGGAAAGTGACCAGGGTTTGGGAGTAGGGACTCCAAGGTAGCTCAGTCAGTTAAGCTCGGCTCAGGTCATGATCTCAGAGTTTTGGGATTGACCCCCACTTCCGGCTCCCTGCTCAGTGGGGGATCTGCTTCTCCTTTTCCCTCTGCCCCTTCCACCTCTGCTTCTGTTCTCTATCCCTCCCTCAAATAAATAAATAAATAAATAAATAAATAAATAAAAGCAATTGAGGGAGGACTGCAAGTGTAAATGGTGTAAAGAGAATCTGCATAATATAACATTTAGTTGCATTCTGAAGTCAGATTTGGTTCAAACTCCCATCTCACTCAACTATTTATAACAATTTGAAAATTGTTTAACTTATATGCACCTCAGTATCTCCTTCTGTATGATATGGTATGATACTAACAGCCAACATCTACAGAGCATGTCTTATGGGTTAATACATGCTATTAATACATGCTTGCCTTAAATCTTTGCAATAACTCAATGAGGTAGATATTAGTAGTATTATCCACATTTTACAGATGTGGCAACAAACATATGGAGCAGCTACATTACCTGCCCACATTCATACAATGGATTATATTACTTGCCAGAGTTCAATACCCAATGCAAGCAGTCAGCACTACTCATCATACCACAACAGTGCCTGGAATAGCATCATGCTTTGGGAGAACCAGCACTAGAACTGCCTAGCCAGAAATGAGGAATCATGAGGTCCCATAGGCAGTGGGGTTGGTTAAATGAAAACTAGAGAGTTTTATATCTCCTTCTATAAGCCATGAGATGCAATGAAAGTTGGATCAGACGAGGGGAAGTCAATTAAGAGACCACAGCAGTGATTTATGTGTGAAACAAGAAAGGCCTGAAAGAGCACCATGGCTTGGAGAATGAGAAGGCAAGACCATGCAAGAGAATGGTAACTATTGAAAAGGGTGACTATATGGAGAGGCGATATGACAGAGAAGGGGACCTCTGTATGGCTCCTTGAATGGTGGTGGGGTGAGGGTAATGCCATTCCTTTAAAAAGTAGGTAGAGATCCAAGAGTGAACATGGGCATTCAGAGAAAGTAGATGCATTCTTCTTCAGTCTTGTTAAATTTTAAAAGGAAACAAGACAGGGCAGCCAGACAGAAGAAAAGGTTTCTGTTAAATACATAAGCATAGACATGAAAAACAGTGCTGTTAAAAAGGAAGCTCTGAAATGGAACCACCTAGAGTAAGCCTCTGCTTTCATATTTTTCTCCCAATAGTCACAATTTGTTGGGCTCCAACTCCTTATTATTACACTATAATACTGCCTTTTACATGGGAATAAGAGAGCTTTGTGGAAGATTAAGAAATTTTCACATGTGCTTCTTTTCTGAATAAATTGTTATGTGATATAATTTATTTTAGAAGATTCTTGGGGCTTGAGTCTTTATCTTGAAAAGAGAAAAGAAAGGTCTTTCTCTTAAAGTAACTTCTCAAGAATAATGACTAAAGGAGACAACAGGGGAAAAAAGCTTTCACAACCTTTTATATGAACATCTGTTGAACTGTTCAAATTGTAAGAATTTATGTCTGAGTTCTTAAATTTGAAAACTGCACAAAATAAACTTTTTGCTCCCCTCAGAAATGACGCGATATTATCTCTGTAGGAAGAGAGATTGGGAAGGCTTAGAACATTCTTTAGGTTTTTCAATTGATGTCAAATCAAATGGGATGCCTTAGTATGTCAGGAGGCTCATTTGCTGCACTCTATGCCTGCCAAAGTCCAATATGCTGAAATTCTCACTCAGTTGTTCATCTCCATGGGATGCTTTATAACCACCAGGCATTAACTATTGAATTGCCAGTCTCAACTACCACTGTTAAATCTTTATTATCGTAGTCACCCAGAGGAGTTACGTGAGAAATAGCTCTCTTTTCAGGAAATGGTATTGTGCCTGAGACAGTCTAATATATAACGAATATTTCAACAAAAGTGGAAACAGATGGAGGCAAAGGTGAGAAATCAAAAGTGCAAAACTGTTTTCTTCCTGGAGAGCCCTCACCACACTACATCTGACAGGGGTGATGCCAGCAGGTCTATGTTCATATTTTTCTGTTATTTCTTGACATTTCATGGTCTTTAGCATCTGTTCATAAAGATATTTACTAGAGCATGTTGGTTGTGGGTCTCTCTTGCCCAACATCTTTGGGCCAACAGGAGAATATCCAGATTGCCTAGTTTCTACACATCAACATAGGAAAAAGGGGAGAAGTAGGAAGAATCACTGCAGAACACAATATACCAAGATAAGGAAATTCAAGACAGTAGGATTTACCCAATCCTAGAGCTTCTATAATTCCAAATCCCTAATACTTATCTAAATAATACAAAATATTGTATTGTATTGTACTGAAACCCCACCAAAGTCTTCCTAAATTTCTAACCTCCAGACTTATCACATAAACCCATTTGAATTGGCCACTGTTCTAACAATAACATGCTTTGTCCTTAGATCAGCTGTGGAATCCTAATTCGTTGGGCATTCCAAAAGGCTGCACACAATACAGGGGGTTTTAGTGCAACATCATCTAGAGATGCACAGATCACTTTAACAATTTTTACAAAAGAAACTAGATCAAAATAGGAGTTGTAGAAACATGTCACACAGACATCAGTAAGAGATTTTGTCAGAAAGTTCCCATGTAATCATTTAGATTGCATTTTCCTCTTGGTTCCAGGTCAAAGAGGTTTCTAGCCTTTTTATGTTATAAATGAAGATAACAATATAACAATTTCCAGTGATAAATAATTCTAAAATACCTTAGCATTAGATCATTATGCTCAAGAAAAACCAAAAACAAACAAACAAAACAGCAACAACAACAAAACAAAAAACAAAAACTAAAAGCACAGAACTCAATTAGTCCAGTTCATTCCTTAAACAACTTCATGGAGCAACATTCATTGCTCCCTACAGGTATCATTCTGAGTGCCAGAAATAGAAAAATAAGACAACATTCTTTCTTCAAGGGGATTACAGTCTCTTAAGGGAAAGTGGCCTACCACTACATGCACAAAATAGTGCTCTAGTAGTAGAGCAACTGGAGGTGCCAGTTGCCCTGAGAGCCCAGAGATGGAGGCAACTGAGCTGGATCTTTAAGAATTGTGGAGAATGGGTGAACATTCCAAGCAGAATATACACAGAATAGGGAAGTGGGGAAGTGTGGTGGGTTGAAGAATGATAATGTTGTAGCCTGGATCTTCAAGAAAGTAGAGTCTGAAGTAAGAATTAAGGAGCTGTAACACGTTTGTGGAAGGCACAAGCTCAAGACCTTAAAAGTGACAAAAAAAAAAAAAAAAGAGGCAAGGGAAAATGTGATATATGGTGATGCAATGCATTATAATAGTTACAGCTTCTCAAGTGAAGACACAGAGCACTCAGCAAGCATGTTTGCTTGGTACCTTTCCAGATAAGCCACACCTGAGAGTATCCACAAGCAAAAGTGAGGGGGATAAAAATATATATGTACATATATATACATATATATATATATTTTTATCCCCCTCTCTCATATATATATATATATATATATATATATACACATATCCTTTTATATATATATATCCTTTTCTGTTAGTCAAGGTTCTCCCCATGGTGGGTCAGGTGGCCCCTTGAGAGTTAGTCAAGAAACCAGATCCCACACTGGAATGGGGTGTTCTTCCAAGTCTCAAAGTAAAAGGATGACCTGATGCAGGTGATGTGACAACCAAGAAAGAAAGAAGGAAAAGGTTAGGGACTCTGAGAAGCTATCGTGACAAGAAATTAGAAAGAATGTAGGGAGGAGGAGAAAGTAAGGGTCAGAAATAGCAGAGATTAATTTATGAAGATCTTTAAAAGCTCAGATTTTATTCTATGGTCAAGAACTTTTTAGGAAGGCAAAGATCGGCCAGATATAGTACAAGGGTAATTAAGCATCCAGGTAAAAGTGGTTCTGCTTTTTTACTGATTTTTTTCAGTATTTGGCCAAAGATGAAGAAGTTCATTTTGGGCTATTCTAAGCTACAATGTAGATATAATCAACTGAGATGCTGTTATAATACAGAGAGCAGACAAATTGTCAATGAATAAGCAATAGTAGATGCTTTTGTCTATTTTGTTTAGCTGCAAATACGAATTAAATTATGATTTACCCAAATAACAGATGGATATTAGGTCCACATTTGGTCTTGAGTTGGTCTAGAATTTTGTGAGTTGGCTGATATGACTACTGAAACTCTCTGGTTAAGTGCCTCCTTTTTCACACCTGGTTTACAAAACAATCACCCTGTGGATGCAACCACATTTACTGCTCTTTGAAATGCAACCAAAAATAACATCTGGTATTTTTTGGAAGAATAATTTTTTTCTCTGAATAGTAATAGTTGTCTAACAACAGCCAATATTTCTAGATAGCTTTTCATAAACCATAATCTCATTTAGTTAGCATGCAAGCTTATAAGAAAGGAATTATTATCCCCTTATACAGATGTCAAAATTCAAACAGACTCAGAAACATCAATGTGCTCTACAGATAATTAATAATGCTGTTGAAATTTGGACCTCATTCCCTTTGCCTCCAAGGCCCACACTTTCTGGTCTACCTACTGCCTCATAGAGTTGTTTTGCAAGAGTACAAAACTTTCTTTTCCCCAAGAATAAAAAGACTTAGAAATTAAAAATGTATCTAAAAATCTATAATTTTCATATGGTAAATTTCTGAAAAACTTTCTTGAACAAATTATCTTCTTAGATGACTTCAAATCTTGAGGAAATAAGTTCTACATACCTGATGTGAAATTGTTCTTCCCACTAGGGGATTTTGTTCACAACCTTAAAACCCAGAAAGCTCTCATTTAGTATTCCTGAACTTATCTTGATGATTTCTAAGATTTTTTAAAATTACACAATATCCTTCCTGGTCAGTTTCAATCTGGGCGTCTTCATTATATGTGTAAACTTGAACAAATGATTTAACTCCTCTAAACCTCACTTTTCCTTGGATGTAAAATAGGGCTCACAGTAGCTCCCTCATGGGATTTCTAGTTGTTTAGATGAAATATTAATATAAAAGAAGAAATAGGCAATAGTTTTGCCTGAGAGTTGCAAGAACATGGAGTATCAATTATCCCAGCGGGGCACACCCCTTTCCCTAATCTTAGCTTGAAGTTTGACCTTTCTTGACCATTCAGAATAATGAAACTTTGTCTTCAAAACTAAAGACACTTTAGAGGAAAAGAGTGAGTGATTAGAGTATTTGCACTTCAATCTGTACAGAGAAAGAGGATGGTTTGTCTCTTGTGCTCTCTTTTGCAGTTAATGTCAAATAGGATAGGATGAAAGAAAAGATCTAAGATCCCTTGGGCTCCCTTATCTTTGTGGGATCTGCTTCTCTGGCCCTTCCTGTTACAGTCTATGGGGCTAACCTTTGTGTCTTCCCTTCCTTCCTGCTTCTGATTCTGCTTTTTTGGACAGTAGCCGACCTGGACCCCCACCTGCACTTCCAGCTCTCATGCAGCAGCTGGATTCTAGTTTCTTCTCATTCTCAACTCATTTGTTCAAAAATTGTTGTGGAATGTTTCTGGGTAAGATGCTAGGATAATGCATGTTTTATCCCTTTTCCCCAACTTCCATTGAAGCAACCAATGAACATCAAAGGTGAGCTGTACAAATACTTTTAATATTTGAGCTTACGGGTATTTAACAATATCTACAGGTTATTGTCTTTAAATTAATGTCTTTTCACATAGAAAAAAGGGCTGAAATAAAATATAAAATAATAAAATAAAATATAAAACAATGAAGTGTATTGGGTGATGAGATTATATGAGATTTTTATTTATTTTGTTTTGCTCTTATTTGCTTTAAAATGTTAAATAATTACCCTTTGTCACTCCTATAAACAGAAAGATAAATTTTCTTTCCTTTAAAAGAAAACAAAGGAGTAGAAATATAAAATATAACACTGTCTAAATTTTACAAGTAATGGAGACCATAGTTCATTTTTATTTTGTCTACTGTGAATCATAAATAGCAATACTAAGTACTTTGAAACATAGCCCAAGGCAAATAAATAAGAAGTGGTATATAATTCCCACAGGGGAAGGACAATGTACATTTTAATGATCTTGCAGCTATGGCAAAATTTAGATATTTGAAATATTGTATAATGAGTTTGGTACTAAATTTGAAATATGCTGTTAAAATTCCACAAAACACTTGAACAGCACGACTATTAAGCTGATTTTGGTTTTTCCATTTAATCACAAAGAATAAACAGATTAAATTCTGATTTCTTTTAGCATCTTTGTATAGTCATATCTCTTCACAGCATTATTATAATATCCCCCTGAAGCATTCTTCATCAGCATTCTGGCAAAGAGAAATTAACATTTCTATTTACTTCCTCAACTTTTTCTTTTCCAAAATCATTGTGATCCAATAGTCCATGTATAAGAAATTAACCCAATTATGGTAGCCTGACCTTAAGATATGACATAACAGTTGCTTAGCTTAGTAGCAAACATGGAAGGAATAGGGAAGGAAAAGGAATAGGCAGAGAATTAGAAAACTGTATTGAAGAGCTCAAGAAATTATTAAGGTATTAGTACTCAATTTTCAAAAATTCCTCCAGCTCAGTCTATGACAACTACACCATGATTATGAATTTATGTTGTCTGAGGTTTTTCCAATATTCACATTCCCAATCTGCCTTCTGTTCTATCTAAATTCTTGAGAGACATTTTTGAAGATGGCTTTCAATCATAATTTTAAAGTAGGCTTAGGAATATTATCTACTTCTCTCCAAATTTCTTTTTTCCTTTTTTTCCTTCCAACAAACTGAGCACCTACTGTGTTCCCAGACAGTACAAGAAGTCAGATGTGCAAATGAAAAAAGACATAGAACTTGCCCTCAGACAACTTATAGTCTAAAGTAGAATTGAACTTGTAAATAAAGAGTATGGGTTCCTGTATAACAGTTTTTACTGTTATAAGTACCAAGCAGCACAGAAGAAAAAGTGAGAAATCATTGTTCCAGACAGTTGACAGAGAAGTGGTTCAGTGAAGGGAGATTGGTTAAAAAAGTTTCCTGATTTGAATAGCCTGGGTGTTACATGCAACTGATCAACCACTAAATTTTACCCCTGAAACTAATAATACTGTATACGTTAACTACATTAAATTTAAATAAAAATTTAAACAAACAAACAAGGCTTCTGCACTTTTCCTCCAAAGAGAGAATGAAAGTCTTCAACTCTATTTTGTCTAAGAGATAAGGTGAAGAGGAGATAACTTGATGGGCCAGGAAGCTGGGGGCAAGGACCGTTAGGACAAGGTTGCTCCCAAGGATGATATAATCTATGGGTGGAGAACCAGCCAAGTGTTCCATTACTGTGGCAGGCTCTAAGCTAAGCTCTTTACCTGCATTATCTAACCTTACATTCACAACAATCCTAAGAATTAAATATCATTATTTTCTCAATATTACAGAAGAGAAAACTAAGAAGTATACCATGGTACAGTCAAGATTCAAGTCTGATACAGTTTGATACAGTCTCTGGGCTCTTAATCATACTAGCAGGGTTCTACTATAGTTTATATTCACCTGGCAAACTTCAAAAAATATATTGATGTCTAGATTGCACAGATCAACTAAATCAGAATCTCTGGATACGGGGCCCAGAAATTGGTCGGTCTTCCTTTCTTGCTTCCTTGCTTTTTTAAAATTTACCTAGGTGGGTTTATAATAAAAATAAAAGTTACCTAGGTGATTTCATGTATAACCAAGTTTGAGAACCATGCCATTTTTCTCTTGAAGAAGAAGAGTAAAGTTGATATTGAGTTGATAGTGGAGGAATTAATAAAAGTTTACCACACGGGAAAGCAGAAAATGGCACTCTGGGTAGAAAGAGGAGCATGAGCAAAGTCATGGGAAGTTAATACAAAGGGTATGTAATGTGTCTAAACCAAAAGCTAGATTTGAAGGGCCTTGAATTCCCTAACAATTTCATTATGCAATAGTGACCCTGCAATTGTACTACTGGGTATTTACCCCAAAGATAGAAATGTAGTGAAAAGAAGGGCCATCTGTACCCCAATATTTATAGCAGCAATGGCCACGGTTGCCAAACTGTGGAAAGAACCAAGATGCCCTTCAATGGACGAATGGATAAGGAAGATGTGGTCCATATACACTATGGAGTATTATGCCTCCATCAGAAAGGATGAATACCCAACTTTTGTAGCAACATGGATAGGACTGGAAGAGATTATGCTGAGTGAAATTAAGTCAAGCAGAGAGAGTCAGTTATCATATGGTTTCACTTATTTGTGGAGCATAACAAATAGCATGGAGGACAAGGGGAGATAGAGAGGAGAAGGGCGTTGAGGGAAATTGGAAGGGGAGGGTGAACCATGAGAGACTGTGGCTCTGAAAAACAATCTGAGGGTTTTGAAGGGGTGTGGGGTGGGAGGTTGGGGAAACCAGGTGGTGGATACTAGAGAGGGCACGGATTGCATGGAGCACTGGATGTGGTGCAAAAATAATGAATACTGTTACGCTGAAAAGAAATTTTAAAAAAAACAGTGAATTTTAAAAAAAATAGAGAGAGCTTTTAAATATATTTAAATATGAGAGTAAAAAGAATTTGATCTATCTTAGAATAAAGGCTCAGTGGGGCACCTGGGTGGCTCAGTGGATTGAGCCTCTGCCTTCAGCTCAGGTCATGATCTCAAGGTCCTGGGTTCGAGCCCCACGTCAGGCTCTCTGCTCATCGGGGAGCCTGCTTCTCCCTCTCTCTCTCTGCCTGACTCTCTGCCTGCTTGTGATCTGTCAAATAAATTTTTAAAATCTTAAAAAAAAAAAAAGAATAAAGGTTCAGTGCATCTAGGGGGTGCAGTCAATTGAGCCTCCGACCCTTGGTTTCCATTCAGGTCATGATCTTGGGATCATGAGACTAAGCCCCATGTCAGGCTGTGCACTCAGCAGGACATCTGCTTAAGGATTCTCTCCCTCTACTCTCCCCTTGCTCATGCTCTTTCTCCTAAAATAAATAAATAAACCTTTTAAAAAATTTTTTTAAAAAAGAACAAGGGCTCTCTGGGGTAACCGATACCATAAAGATTAGTTAAGTAGTTTAGGATTAATTAAAATAATCTGAAATTTTACACTGGTCAGTGGTTTGTTTGGTGGCATTCTATTAGAAAGTAGATCATAGTGTTAGGTATTTATAATTTAATTAAAAGTTAACTCTCTATGGTACTTTTACACCACAGCTATTATCCCAAAGCACATTAACTTGAGATATTTAAAATAAATGTAACAATCATTTAGGTAGAGGCTCCTGGGTGGCTCAGTTGGTTAAATGTCTCCCTTCGGCTTTGGTCATGATCTCAGGATCCTGGGATGGAGCCCTGCATTGGGGACCCTGCTTCTCCCTCTCCCTTTGCCCCTCCTCCCAACTTGCTCTCTCTTTCTCTCTTTCTCTCTCTCAAGTAAGTAAGTAAAATCTTTTAAACAAAACAAAACAAAACAAAAAAGAGTCATTTAGGTGTTGATAGAACTAAAGTAGTTCTCTAATCTTTGATGTCAGAAAGATTTTGCCCCACAAAGAGCGGAAGACAGGAAAAGGTAGCATTAGGGGAGAGAAAACTCACATTTTTAAAAAATATTTTGTTTTTACTTATTTGACAGAGAGAAAGATATCAGGCAGAGAGGCAGGCAGAGAGAGCAGGGGAAGAAGGCTCTCCATTGAGCAAAGAGCCCAATGTGAGGCTTGATCCCAGGACCCTGGGATCATGACCTGAGCCAAAGGCAGAGGCTTAACCCACTGAGCACTCAGGTGCCCCAAAACTCACATTTTAAAATAACACTTAAATCATTTTCTTCAATCAAGAAAACTGTCCTTGAGTCATGGAAACAAATGACATTTCTAAAACCATGACTTACTGAGAAAATCAGGTCCTTTTTACTGAACTGTTGCATATTTTCAGTCGCTCTACCATTTAGAGATGGGATATAAAAGGCACTGAAGGACCATAATGATTTACAGTAAATGGCCTTCTCTTCTCTTTTCTTCCTTTTCTTGCAACCCCACTTAAGAAGCATGGTTTTAGGCACCTGGGTGGCTCAGTTGGTTAAGCAACTGCCTTCGGCTCAGGTCATGATCCTGGAGTATCAGGATCAAGTCCCACATCAGGCCCTCTCCTCACCAGCTTCTCCCTCAGCCTCTCGCCCCTTTCATGCTCTCTCTCTCTCTCTCTAATAAATAAAATCTTAAAAAAAAAAAAAGAAGAAGAAGAAGAAGCAACTTGGTTTCAGGTCACCTGGGTGCCTCACTAAGCACCTGCTTTTGACTCAGGTCATGATCCCAGGGTCCTGGGATCAATCCCCAAGGGCTCCCTGCTCAGCAGGAAGCTTGCTTCTCCCTTTCCCACTCCCCCTGCTTGTGTTCCCTCTCTCACTGTGTCTCTCTTTGTCAAATAAATAAATAAAACTTAAAGAAAAAGAAAAAAGGAAAAAGCTAGGTTTCTTGTTTTCTTTGGAACTAGAGTCAGCTGAATGGTCCCCCTGATGAATGACATGTGGAAAAGAAGTGTTTAGCAGCCCTTCTCATGTGAGGTTCCACGAGAGAATTAAGCCTTAATGTTAGCCTAAGTTAACCCACTCTATATAATGAATTAACTTATTTCCTGTGTAGTTAGGATGGTACTTATGTTTCCCATCTTTGGGAAAATCGAGAAAATAGGCACTCAAATAATTTTCTGCATGGCTGAATTCTCTCATAGAATCCAAGAGTTAAATCAAAGGGCTGGAAGAATCATGGGTTGTTCAAAGAAGAAGGAGAAAGAGTATCAAATCCCCTTTTGCTTTAAAGATAATCTACCCTAAATTCATATAAACATTGAGATTGGAATTTGGGGACATGTACAAATCAAGACTAATTTCCTTCTCTTACTATCCTATGTTTCCTAACAACAGTCAGCCTGGACGAGAAAACCTGGAAATATGCTAATTAGTCATATGCTTATAATTGGCAACAAAATATCAGTCTATGGAGAAAGATGTTCCAAACAGGAAATTTGTGAATCAGTCTAAATAACATTATCTGTTTTTAAACCTTTAAGTAACCATTTGAATAATACTCTGTTCTTTGAAAGGAAGTCTTTCATTTCTGAAGTTAAACAATATGAATTGAAAGCACAAATTCTTCTCTCTTCTGAGACCCCACTAATATGAGAATAAAGAAATTTTATAAGGGGAACTCTGTTCATGGAAGTGTGACATACTAGATATGACCTTCATAATTAAATGACCTTCATAATTAAATGCTGACATAATATTTTTTTAATTAATGCATTTGCAGAACAGGTACAAAGTAAGAAATCCACAGAGGTCAAATGAAGGAGTAAGAGGAAAAACAAGCACAAAAGCTGGCATTTTCTTAAGTTTCTACGGAGAGGTTAATCTTTTTTAATGGCTACCCATGTCGTAGAAAAGACAGAAAAATTTACAAGTCTACCTATGAGAGGCAGCCAGGATCTCTAAGAGCTATATCATAAGTGCAATTGTGAATAAAATTAAATCCACCTTCCAAAATGGCATGATACAAAAATCAAACTGTCTTGGCCCTGGTGCTTGGTAAGGGAAAAAAGATATCCTCCCTAAGAATTCATAACTAAAATGACCACTCATGCTATTAGTGTGGTCTAAAAAAACCTCAGGCAGATAATTTAACATAAAGTTGTTGCTATGCTCCATGTAGAAGTACCACAAATCCTCTCTAAAGGAATTCAACTTCAATCCTGGATTCAAAGAATTCCCACAGAAAAAGTTCAAATAACATGAGCTCATAGTCAAAAATCCCAAAATACACAAGAATACAAAAAGCAATCACTGAGAGACATCAAAAGCAACAGACACCAGATCAGATCTTCAAATATTCCAGATAATAAAGAACCTAGATGTCCATCAACAGATGAATGGATCAAGAAGATGTGGTATATATACACAATGGAATACTATGCAGCCATCAAAAGAAATGAAATCTTGCCATTTGCGACAACATGGATGGAACTAGAGCGTATCATGCTTAGCGAAATAAGTCAAGCAGAGAAAGACAACTATCATATGATCTCCCTGATATGAGGAAGTGGTGATGCAACATGGAGGCTTAAGTGGGTAGAAGAATAAATGAAACAAGATGGGATTGGGAGGGAGACAAACCATAAGTGACTCTTAATCTCACAAAACAAACTGAGGGTTGCCGGGGGGAGGGGGTTTGGGAGAAGGGGGTGGGATTATGGACATTGGGGAGGGTATGTGATTTGGTGAGTGCTGTGAAGTGTGTAAACCTGGTGATTCACAGACCTGTACCCCTGGGGATAAAAATATATGTTTATAAAAATAAAAAAATAAAAAAAAAAAAAAAAAAAAAAAAAAAAAAAAAAAAAAAAAAAAAAAGAATATTAAAAAAAAAAAACTGTGTCAGACATGTTGAAAGAAATAAAATAAAAGCTTTAAAATGTGAGCAGGCAGCCAAAATATTTAGAAAGAGCCAGAGACTAACGACCATACTTTCAGGGACTATTTTTATAGTTTGTTACTAGAAATAGCCAGAGACTAGAGAAACAACCAAAGAATCCTTCTAGATATCAAAAATATCTTCCACCTAAGATGTAGAAAATAAGCAGAAAAAGTAGTTCTTATCTTAACAATGAGAACAATCCAGGTAGCCTTTAAAAAATCATAATGTGTGAGCCCCTCAGAAAACTGAGGTCACAAGGTAACCTACTGAACTAAAATAAAAAAAAAAAAATGCCCCCAAGGAGAAATAGATCCCACGATTGTTTTGCCTTTGGCAGAGTAGTAGAAATAGGAGGTAGTCATCACAGAAATGGACAAGAAGAAAACATCTGAGATTTTCATAAAATGTTAAGAGACAAGTTTGAACTGATGAGAATGCATAGGAGCCCAGAGACGAGAGAAGTCTGTGCCCACCCACAAATTCAGTCTCCACTGAATATTTATGAAAATATTAGTAGCATGAGAGAACAGCTAAAAGAGATTACTTCCATGGTAAAGATGTGAAAGGCCTCCTAAGTGTGAGAGTAGAGAGAAGAATGAGAGCAAGCTTCCCTAGCTCCAGGACCCAGATCCCACATGAGGGAGAGACAAGTACTGGGAGAAGGCAAGAAGCCTGCTGTGCTCATCTGAGCAGAGACCCCAACTTCCAATTTGATCCAAGGTCACTGATGTTTTTAAGTTGTAAGAAAACTGCTTTAATCTGAAGCTTTTATCACTGTTACCAGACCTTCAAATACAAGGAAAAGAAAGGATAGCCCCTAATAGTCTCAAGGTTACTTTGTAGGTACACGTGCAGGATAATTCTATGAAACATAAAAATAGTTCATTGGTTCTTACAATTGAATCAAGTTACTTGGTTACCTAAAATTCTTTGGGCAAAACTGTGACTGTTTTTTCTAGGGTAAGCATTAACAGAGAAATATGGTCAAAACAAGGGCCATCTCACTCAGAGGTAGACCAGAAAGCTCTTCATTATACCACAGTCATGGTCCTTCTCTACCTACCAACACCAAGAAAACACTTAAGCCAACTTTCAAAAGGCTTTTAGACATCTGGAACTAATCCAATTCCCTTAATTAAATAAATGAGAAAGAAATTTAGAATGCAAAATACCTGTGTGAGATATAATTATATTAAGAGGATTTTATTCTTAGATGTGAGTGAGTGATCTATCAGAGTAGGTTATAACTATAACTATATATGGAGGGAGACAGAGAAGTGGGTGTCTAAAGAGGGAGGGGAGGATAATTTAATTTTATAACCTAAGAAATTTGTTACAAATTATATCCAAAAAGTAACCATGAAAAGTGCTTCTGGTTTAGTAAATACTAATAATCAATATATGCCTGCACTGACCTTCACATTTCTTAAGTCACTTGAATTTCATTCAATAAATATTTATTGAGCTACTACTATATATCACACCATGTTCTGCCACTTAGGATACGTAACAGAACAAAGAACCATGTCCTCATGGAGCTCAATACCAGTAAAAGAAGACAGACAATAAAGAGTAAACATGATAAATGAGTCAATTATTTAATATAATAGGAGATAAATACTATGGCCAGAAGAAAGGGTAAGGGGGATAGGAGAACGAAAATGTAGAGCTTTAAAGTTACTATATTAAATAAGATGGTCAGCATGAACATCATTGATAAGGCCAGATATGAGGAAAGACAGGAAGGAAGGAAGCCACGTGGCTGGTTTACCTGTATGAAGAACCTTCCTGCAGGGGAAACAGCTGCTATACCAGATGTGTTCAAGGAGAAGGAAGGAAGTCAAGATGGCTGGAATGGAGCAAGCAAGAAGTGATGTTGTAGGAAAGAATGTCATCTCTTCATTCTTATTCATTTTGACTTCTACATCCAAACAATTAAATTCCAATGAAAAAAAAATCACACAAATAGTCAAGACTTCATTTAGAGATAAATTATCCAATTTCAGCTTCTTTAATCTAGTCCTAGTTATTTTCTCCCATACCTAAATATTTCCCATAGCAGGACTCCCAAGGATCCTATTCTTGGAAGTGGTAGTAAGCCTGCCCTTGCACCCTTCGATCTCCATAAATGCCTTGACTCCCACTGAGAGGACAGAGGAGAGTACCTATACTCACTTCCATGAAATTCTGCTCCTTCCCACTTGGCTCAAAAGGAGAATGCCTCCTGCTACTCAAGGCCAGTCTTTGTACCTGGTGAGGGCACTTGACCCTTTGATGGTCCCTCTCTTAGCAAATCACTCTGAATCTCCTGTGGCACCTCCTTCTTGAACAGGCATCTCTTCTCAATCTATGCTCTCACTAATCAGTTTCATTCATGCCAATGCCTTAAATTTCTACCCATATTTTGATGATTTTCTAATCTCTATTTCTAGTTCTAAGTCGTTCCTGAGGTTTTAAGCAGAAATTTCCAACCTTGTCCTAGACACGGATGTTCTAATGATACATCAAATGTAATGGGGCAAAACTCAAGTATAACTCCACCACCAAATATATTCTTCCTCTGACTCCTATCTCAACTAACGACATCATTATCACAGTCACCTGTACATCACAGTTACCTCACTTTTCTTTATCTACCATTTATTTTCAGTGAAATTCTATAAATTCTTTGAGAGTCATTACAAGAAGGCCCCTCCCAACACCCTTCACCAAATACCTACCTTCACAACTCTCACCAGCCATATTCATTCAAAAAAGAAAATAAAAATCATGACTATCTTCTATGCTGAGACTAGATTAAGTAACATTTGCCATGTCCCTCCTTTTTGATAAATGAACTTTTGGATTTTATGTTGTTGTTTTGTTCTTGTTTTTCATTGATTTGTACCTAGTAAGGTAAGAGCTTAATTCCACTGAATCACTCACGTGAACAAGAGAGAACTAAGTGGCCTCTATGTAAATTAAATTAATCTTAAAACCATACCATAAGAGAAAATTTCACAAGAAGCACTTGAACCCAGACTGGGGGTGGGGAGGGGGAGTAGGAGGGGAAGGTAAGAATTTGAAAGGCAAATGAGAGAGTTGAGAGGTAATTTCAAAGATAGAGAGAACATCACTAGAGAACACAGAATTTTCAAAGCTTGGAATTTAAGGTGCCATGGGAAGGAGAGTGAAATGTAAGCTAAAAAAGTAAGAAAGAGCCAAATTCTGTATCTACCAAGAAGCCACTGAGGAGTTTTCAGAGAAGGAATGACCTAAGAAACATAAATGTTAAGAAGAACCCACTGTATGTTGGTGGAAGGACTTAGCTTAAGTCACTTTTTTTATTCCCCACAGAATTTAGTACAATTCTTTCAGAGAACGTGTTAAAGAGAGAGATGAAATATATTAGATAGATAAGTATCTATCTTTACTATCAAGTAAATGATAGATACTCTGTGGAGAGCAACAAATAGCTGTGCTGTGTGTGAAGCACAATTCTGAGCTGTCTAATTTGAAAGGGGACATGTCGGGCTGTTCTGAAGATGAGACCAGCCATGTGAGCCCCATCTCCCCATTTGAAGGCTGGTGGTTGCTATGGTTACAATAGCATGGCTAGGCTTATTTATAGCTATATACTATCTTTAGTGAATTCCACAACAGATGAGAGAAAAATTCAACTGTGAAGCCATCTAAGTGTATTGAAAGCACTTAGGAAGAGCAATAGAATTAAATATACACCAGAGAATCTCAAAAACCCTATGGAGAGCCCCATTTTAAACAACTGCTTTATGAACAGTGTTCTGAGTAAGTTGGAAAACAAAACCCAGGCTTCTGCATGCCCTCTGCTAGCTCTGCCTTTACAATTTACAAGCCTAAGTTCCAAGACAGGTTTTGAAAAGATGTAAATGCATTAATTAGTTAATTAATTAGTTATCTTTACCACCTATCATATGCAAGACATGTATAGCCATTCTAAGTCCTACAATAACAACAGGAGGTAGGCACTATTTTTATCTTCATTTTGCACATTAGGAAACTGAGGTGTAACAAGGCTGGGTTCTTTTATGCCATGTAGTTGGTAAAGACCAGAGCTGGGCAAGAGCCCAGGCAGTCCCCTTCCAGGGATCTTCGCTACTATGACAAAATCAGTTGTTTTAATATTTCCAATATAAAGGTCTGGGGACCAGAATTCACTGGGAGGTGAATAAGCCCTGTTTATTTCAATTTAAAGTGAATTTAAAATTTAAGATGATTATTTGCTAACTGAAATCAACTAGGAATTTGTGTTGCAAAACCATGCATACCCAAACTTGAAATCTCAAAACAAACTAGGGGCACCCTGCTCCCATTTCAAAAAGAATGAAAGCAAGATTCTTTTAAAAGGAAAAATTCCGTTTCATAACAATTTAAATACAGTTCGCAGAATATTGATTGTGTACACACATGCAAATTTTTGGAACATATCCTTTATGTACCCCAAAGAAAAATGGTAGGCTTCCTTTAAAAAGGAACAGATCTTGACAGCTATTGAGTGTTTTCTTTCATTTACCTTGATAAGTCAATGAGGCAAGTATTATTTACCCCTGGTTAGCAGATGAAAAACCTGAGACTTAACCTGATAAAAACTTTCTGAACCACACATGTCTCGTAGGTAAAATTGGACCTGAAAGCTAAGTCCTTCTAATGCCACAGAATGGAGATTTCCCCTATATCTATCTGTGTGATCTTGACTTAAAGGGAACCAAAATTTGACTAGCTTCTGACAGAGGCTCTCTCCAAGACCAAAGAAACTGTCTTTGAGCAGCCATAACTTGTTGTAGGGGTGGAATTTGCCTAAACAAGTACTAATTCTATGCAATAACTGTTCACTTCTTGGACAAATACGTATTATAATACCAGGACTTGTGTGGGAATAAAACAGAGATGGGTGGAAATACACACATGTCTTTTATAATGTCCTTCACTGAAAGAGGTTTTTGAATAAAAATAATATGGTAAGGCTTTTGGAGTCATAGCGTTGTCAATGATCATATAATCTAAGAAATCTATACTATTTGTTCGTGCTTTTATCAAATAATCATTTACTAAGTACTTACACCGTACCTCTCATTATGGTAGGTTTCAGGGTTATAGTGGTAAATTAGACAAGCATAGATTATAATTTTGAATGCTAGTGAAAATGTGATTTTAGATTCACAAAACATTCAGTATATTCATTCATTCAACAAGTGTTATCAAGTACCTATTATGAACCACATAACATAGCTAGTATCAGTGACTTTAGAGATCAATCATCTGACAGTACCAAGATCATAAACAATTGCCCAGGATCATGCAACAAAATTAGAGTTAAAACCAAGGACTGATCACCATATCCTTGACCCTCTTACATCTCCTAAGGACTCAAAACACTGCAAAGCCTCCTGCCATCTCTGACACTCCATGGGTGTAATATAATTGCTATATGTGGTCTTTTTTCCTAAATTGGGGGAGATGCTAGAAAAGGATAAGATCACATCTGCCATAAAACTGTTGGAGCCACTACCCCAACAACAAAGACTTATCTGGCCCAAAAGTTCCAGAATGCCCAGGTGAGAAACCCTGTTCTAGCTCTCTTTTTTCATAAAAAGGGCTACGAAATACATATCATAGAATAGTGTTGTCTCTGCTTGACATAAAATAGGAGATTTACAAGGAACTAGGAAGTCATTTGACATCTATTGGGAAAAAAGAGATTATTTTCAAATACTATTATCTCTATAATATCTTCAAATGGCAAGAGAATCTTGGAAGGTGTATCACTAATACCAGCTTAGATGAAAGGTTCATGTCCAACAGGACCATGATTATGGATTTAGATAGGACATGACCCGCACATCCAACTCATTTCTTAGTCTGTATACTTACTAAGTAATTCTTGGTTCCCTCTTTGGTCATATATAAATTATTTTCAAGGAGAAAAAAATTTCATTTACTGAGGACCAAAAACAATGAGATAAGTGGGCTCTTTGGCTTTTAGGTGAAAAGTAGTCCCATTTAGCCTTAAACTAAACAGTCCTGCTCAGTCAGTTCCTAGGACCATAGAATATCATAGCTCAAGACACATAACTACACTGTACACCAGCCCTCACCTGCTTCCTACTGCAGCCCCTGCTGAGTTCTCACCTCACCACTACTGTCCCCTAGTTTAAACAGTTAAATAGCTGAACTAAAATGTCCTGGCTTTGGAGAGTTAGAAGATTTTTTTTTTTTTTTTTAAGTAGGCTCCATGCTCAGCATGGAGCCCAATGCAGGGCCGGAACTCACAACCCTGAGATCAAGAGCTGAGCTAAGATCAAGAGTCAGATGCTTAATCAATTGAGCCACCCAGGTGCCCTGAGATTTAGATTTTTAATAATGATGTGAACTGAATTAATTCCCTAGAAGTATCCGAAATTAGACATGAACACAGTAAGTAGCTCTTTCTAGTAGTAACAAAGTATTCAATTAGAACAAATGATTAATTATTAAATTGACTCTCTGCCTCAAAGATCCTTCTAATAAAAAATAACAAAAACAAAGGATTAAAGGCAAGCAAATTGGCAGAGCTCAAAACATCTTTCAGGCAATTCCAGAAAGGAAAGAAGAAATGAGGGAAAGAATATAGTAATAGAATAAGATAAAAATAAAATTTGAAGCCCTAAAGGGGAAACAATAGCATTTTTATGTTGATAAAATGTTCAAGCTATGTTAAACACTTATGCGTTAAGTAACATAGCATGGAAAAAGTATTGATTGACTGTTTACTGCTTTCACTTTAGCCTTTACAACAACTCAATGAAGTAAGTATTGTTAAAGAGTGAGAGCACACCTCAACACCTGAAATAAAAAAGCACAAATCTGACTTTATGGCTGACCTAAATAGGAACAGCTAGGCTGGTCAGGCACAACCTCTTCAAGTACTGATAGAAGGAGAAGATTATATATCCATAGTAAAAATTTATGTGTCAAAAATGCTGCCACAAAATATTTTTGAAGAAAACTCTGTTGGAAATATATGGAGAAAAAGACAAAAAGACACTAGTGAAAGATTTCTACAGACCATGCAGACAAAAAAGGAAGCAAATATGTAGAGGAGCTGAATTTTATAATTAACAGCATTTATATAGATGTCCTGGCACATTTTATCTAAAGTCTGCACCTCCTTTATTTAGCATATGGTCCTTATTCCCCCTTAGCAGGCCCAGTTACTCCCCAGCTGAGTGCTAAGATTTAGTCCTAACTATGAGTCTGGTGACCGGGAGAGGAATGGAGGGTATGTCTGTATAAGGACCTGTGCTGACCTGCCAGAAAGAGGCCCCTACCTCATCTTTAAGTAAGACAAATCACTAGCATTAACAGTAAAGAGTAAGTCGTTTACACAGACCCGGAAGATGCAGTGAGATCTGAGGTTCTAAATTTATAGAGTGCAGTGATCCAGATGTCCTCCTTCCAAATCTCAGAATCCCACACATTTCCCATCAGGTCCCTGACTTTGGCACAATGAACTTCCTAGAGCAGACAATTCAAATTTCTCTGGAGTTCTGCTACTTTTATAATTAAATCTTAGCTCTGATTCTCAAATTTTTCTGTCCCTCTGATTCTCAAACCCAAATTTTTCTGCTACAAGAGAAGGGTTTCTTTACATACTGCCATGAAGGCCATCCCATTTTCTTATTTTGCCTTAATCAACCTTCAGCTTTTCATTATCCTCTCCAATGCATTAGTATTACCCAACAACAGGCATCTGATTCATAATTTTTATGAATTACTACTTCTCTTATAACTCTCAAATGCCTGTTATATTGCACCAGCCAATACATTTCCTTCCAATGTTACGCTGTTCCACAACACCACTAGTGAAAATTTTCCAAGTATAGAATTCTAGCATGCCCAAGGCTGTTGGTATTCTACACACCACAGGTGATGAGGTCATCCAACTCCAAAATTACATTATAGAGTAGGCCTCTCTAAAACCATTTTTTGTACCATCACAGGTTTGGTTACCCAGAAACACACTCTTGAGTAAAGATTTTCTTGTGGAAGGTTTATTAACTAGAGATCCCATGAATGCCACCTCTGCTGACTTGGCAGAGGGAGAAGCTGCACTGAGATGCACGGTGCAGTTGCAGCAGAAGCTCCTTCTCATCCCACAGGCAACTCTGGAAAGAGGGTGGCCCTTCAGAATTTGAAATTGAGGCCAGGGGCAGGCCTGGTAACTCCACAATGACCCTATATTTAATGTGGGCTGCTGGGGGCATGACCTTAGGAAAGAAATCTCCCTTTAACTTGAAAGCAGCTTCTGTAGAGGGACAGCTATGAGCCATCAACACACTACATTTCCAGTAGCTGAGAGAACATGCTCTGGGGAGATCTGGGTAGTTGGTACTGCACAAACAGGAAATAAACCTTCTTTTCCATGTAATATTGTATTCTCTACATAATATTTTACTTTGTAAACAGAAAGAGACTTTAATATTCCTAGTAGTATGAGTCTCTTTTGATCATATTTTCTAGAATGTTCTGACTCCCTGAACTTTGAAACCAGCTAAGTATTTGCTTTAAATTGGTATAGAATTGCTTCATATTACCCTTTAACATTTCCACCCCACTCATTTACTTCATATAAAACTATGTTTTCCCCAAATATTTTTAAACCTATCCTACAGGCAAAGACATCCAACTTATTTGAAGTTTCCTCACAAAACTATTGTTGATTGACTTTTGCTGAGTAATCACTTGTGGTTAAGAAATGAAGAATTATTAATAATATACTGGAAGTTTCAATCATGGTCTTAGTGCTTCTACAAAAAAATAAATTATAATGTAACTGGTGATATGGCTAAGGATTCTGATTTTCCAGTTACTTTCTAATGCAAAGAGATGAAGCTAGGGAACACATATCATTTACAACAGAAAAAAAACTTACTGTGTTAACTCATTTATGTTTATAATTTAGTAGGATTTATAAATGACTTACACCTTTTTTTCCAAAAATGAAGCCTACATGTGATAGCTCAGCAACATATCTTTGATGGTAAGGCATTACTCACTCCTTAGTCACTCCTTACAATGGTACTCATCTTTAAGGCAGCAGCTCAGATATGTAAGACTAGTTCCTAGAACACTAAAGACCAATGACCTGACACCTGAAAAGTAGACAAGTTCAACAAAAGGTCTGGTTCTTCCCTCTACTTTAACATTTCAGTACAAAGAAAGAAATAATAGCCTCACTATTTGTGGTCAATGCTGCAATAATGCTGAATGACATTTTGAAAATATTAGAAATTCTTAGTCCATTTAACATAAATAAAATCAAAATGAATAAATGAATCATAAGAAAACATCAATTGCATTATATCACCCTAGATATCCTAGCCTAGATACACTATATTCATGGATACTGACCTGGATAATCAGCTAATTTCAGTGATCCAAATCTGATGAGTCACAGAAGTAAAAAGGAAGCCAGGACATAGGAGATAGAACAGATTTAATCCCAGTATTCAGTTAAGAACACCACAATGTAAAACTGATCATTGTGATCACTAGGGACAAACACCAGATCTCTAGGGAAAAAGAAAGTCATCCTAACTAGTTAGTACAAGGAGTAGATTAGGAAAATATCAGGCATGGTCTATCTGGACATAGGCAGAATATCTGATAAAGCCTCTCATAGTAATCCTGAGAATAAGAGAAATATTAGTTGGTTTCCAGCTAAACGGGATGCATTCATTGCTAGTTGAATTATCACACTGCCAAAGAATTCCTACCAAGCCTCTTGAAAAATGAGGGCAGAAAGGGCTGTAGCACATGTGGATGCAATACAGATTGTAAAAACAGCTGATTTGAAATCCTAGTGCCAACAGCATCCTGGCTGGCTCTCTGGTCAAGACCATCTCTTTTCGGAAGGCCTGCAGCCACTTTCCAATAGGGAGCCCTATCCCATTTGTTCTGATCATCCCTGGCATTGGCTTTCAACACCACTTGTTAATTAAACTGCCCTTTCTCATTCTGCCTGTGCACCTATGGAGTATCCACAGAACTAGTATTTCTCTCATTGTAAAACTTGGTTTGTGATACAAACTTTCTCTTCCTCCACAGTCCATTCATTTCTTATTAGCTCATGATGCCTCCTCTCTAAACCTTGAGGTTAGTCTACATTTTGCTCCTTGAACTCTCTGCCTTTGACTAGCCTTGGAATAGCCTTTAGACAAAAACAAAGCAAAGCAAAACAAAACAAAACAAAAAACACCAAAAACAAAAACAAAAACAAAAAATTCTAATACTGTAAGTCTGCTATCTACCAAAAAGGACAGTGCTAGTGGCATGCCACAAGGCATTGAAAAGAATGAAAAGAATGGAACCAGAGAGGGAGTTCTGCTATTAGACCTAAGGCTGATGATGGAGCTGAAAATAAAAAACAGGTCTAAAAGTAGTGGCTGGATTAGCTCATAAATCGAGCAGCTGGAAAGGAGCAGAGGTAGGAATGAAGGAGTCATTCCAGAACATTCCTCATATAAGAAAATGGAGAGCTCTGAGGGGGTGTGTTTGTATAGTTTTGTAAGTGTTCTATATATGTATTTGATGATAGCCTAGGGTCAAAGTGGAAAGGATGCTGTTGTCAGTCTTTGGAGGTACTTAATAAAATAGTCATGTGGTGATCCCATGGAATGCTGCCTGAGGAAAAATATGACACCATCTTCTGGAAGACAGACTTGCTTTATGAATTCACTTATTATTTGGGATACCAAATTTTACACACTAGCAACTTCATCATCTCTCTGTAGATCCAGGATAATTTTGGAGAGGGCATCATTCAAAAGCAATAGAAAGAAATGCAGAAGCTCACGGAGGTATGATTTTTTAAGACAGAAAGTTATAAAGAAATTTGAAAAGACAGAATTCTATGGCTGTGCGTTCTGGAACTCTAGCTATTTTCTCTAATAAACTGTGTATTTTAGGGGAGTGAACATTATTCCATTCCAATTCAGTAACTTAAATTATAGAATGATTTGAATTTCTTTTCCAATGAGCCCTAGTTCTAGATGCTGTTGATTTCTGAAATAAGATCCTATATTGAAAATCTCTCAAGGTTTTATGATTGCCATTTGAAAGAAGGATGACACAGAATAAAGCTGTAATGGCTCCTACAATCACATCAGAATTCATATTTCAAGCATAATTAGTATGACATTTTATGAATCTGATTTGAAGAATGATGCAAAACAATTTGTTATTCCGCAAAAGAATTCCTTGTTTCACAGAGATTCAAAGTAAATTAGACATTTAGATTATCATCAGTTATCTTTGCTCACATTTTATTATTAAAGTGAATCCTAATTACAGCCACCAAGAATTCCTTTATTATTTCAAAAAATAATCTTTATTTTCATGAACTTAATAACTGAAAGATCATGGAAGTCAAATAAAATAAGTTACATTTATTAGTTAGTGATCTTTGGTCTCTTTTTCTTTCATACTTACAAACACCTGGAATATTTTACCAAAATAAATCAGATTATTTTAAGAGCATGAAATGACACAGAAAAACTAATTAGGATTTTATTTATATATTCATCCAGAAGTCAACAAATATTTTTTGAAATCTATGGAACACCCAGCCGTAAGCTAATATTACCAAAGTTAATTATTCTGTATTTTTAGTAATGTGTGTACAAAAGTGAATGATAATTTATTTTAGTATTTGCTGGTATATATGAATTCATAAAAATACTTGAATCATCTAGCACTTCTCAACAGCAATCTAAGATCAATCACTAATTTCTTAAGTTAGAAGTTGTAGCTAAGCATAAACTTCCTAAACTAACAAAAGATAAGATTTATAACAAATTTATGAATGATATTTGAGCAGGATCTCATCAATGTCACTCATGAACTTTAGCTACAATTTGATCTTAACAAAATACACACACACAGACCCACACAATGAACATCAGTTTATTAATCTGCTATCAGAAACCCTTTTTTCATTTCAGAAGCACTTCTCCTCTACTCTCAGACTATGTGGTTTGAGTAGGGTGGCCTCTATCTGTCTTTTCAGAGGTAAGCACACAACTGAGCCTGGTCAGTCCATCCTTTCTGTTACATTGATTGGTTCAGAGATAATCAGATGGCCTAAGTCAGACTAATCAGAGCTCTCCATGCAACTTCTGGAACCACTAGGAAAGGAGCGCTTCTTCTAGAATTATAGAGGCTAAAAACCCTTAAGCTGATGTGGTTAAGGACAGCTGGTGTATATCTGAAGAGAACCTTGTAGTGAATGAATTCAAGAGAAATGGAGACTTGGAAGATGGAGAAAAAGAAAGCTTTTGGGGGGTGCCTGGGTGGCTCAGTGGGTTAAAGCCTCTGCCTTCAGCTCGGGTCATGATCCCAGAGTCCTGGGATCAAGCCCCACATGGGGCTTTCTGCTGAGCAGGGAGCCTGCTTCCTCCTCTCACTCTGCCTGCTTCTCTACCTACTTGTGATCTCTGCCTGTCAAATGAATAAAATATTTTAAAAAAGAGAGAGAGAAAGAAAGCTTTTTAATGATATCAGCCTAACTTCACAACCTGTAGACTCCTTGAAAATCTGTTACATCAGTCAGTTGATTCTAGTTTGTGTTTCAGATTTGAATTTCTGACTTCTGCAACTTAGAGAGTACAGCCAATATACATATATGCCCAAAGACTTATTAGATTCTATTTGTGAATTTTTTTATACTATTATGTAACACATACACACACACACACACACACACACACACACACACACACAGTGCTATAGAAGCCTAGCTTTTGCCTTGTAGATAATGACAAGAACCTCTGACAATATGGTTTTCAACTCCATGGGCAGTGGAATTTTGCAGAAACTCAGACATTTTTTATCAGATTAATGTGCAAAAACATGTTCTGACTACTTACAAAAACTTTTTTAGCCATTGACATAAATGTGACAATACTTCAAATTGTGCATCAGCTCTCCATCTGTGTAATATCATTTCTGCCCCAGCTCTGAGACTCAGAAAACTTACATTTATCACAGAGTTGGAGTCACATGAATCACCCAACTTCCAAAATGTTGGTCTGAAAATGAGGTAGACACCTGTAGGTCCTTACTCATGACTACAAAGGCATCTGGTTTGGGCTGGAGCTATATTCCTTATCAATGCCAATTTGAGACTAGCTTAATTGTGCAATTTCTAAATCTCTGGAAGACAGCATATTGTCAGTTTGCTCGGCTCATAATTGTTTTCAGCTGCAAACAAATGCAAGGCTGACTCCATAGAGGTACGTGTCTTTTGTTCCGTTGATCAACAGCTTTGGTCTGTCCCATCAAGATGCCATCAGTGCACAGCATCTCAATATTGGCCACATACGGCATATAATGTATACTACTGGGTTATTTGACATGCATGCTAGTTGCTAAATTTTCTTTCCTCACAAGAGGGTTGAATTGGAACCACCAAGCTACCAAGTGGGCCCATGTTGAGTTTGGAATTTCAAGGACCAAAACTAGGGCAGGGGAAAAGCCACAGTATGAATCTAAGTCAGCATACAAGCCTAATAAACTTCCTGAGTTCAAATCCCAGTCTTTTAAGCAAGTTACCTTATTTCCCCCCCAAGTCTCAGTTTCTTCATTATATAATGGAAAAACAGAAAAGTAATATCTAATCAGAGGTTTGTAACAACTAAATTATATAATTCACGGAGGTGCCAATAAACATTAACTATTAACATTAATGCCTAATTATAATAAATGCCAGTAGATATTAGTTAATAAATAAACATTAAGAGTTAATGATCCGGGGCACCTGGGTGGCTCAGTGGGTTAAAGCGTCTGCCTTCAGTTCAGGTCATGATCCCAGAGTCCTAGGATCGAGCCCCATATTGGACTCTCTGCTCAGAAGGAAGCCTGCTTCCCCTCTCTCTCTGCCTGCCTCTCTGCCTATTTGTGATCTCTCTCTTTCTCTGTCAAATAAATAAAAATCTTTTAATAAAAAAATTGTTAAAAGAATTAATGATCCACAAACATTACCTATTAATATTATTGCTATTATCATCTAGAAAAGTCCTTTCATGTCCCTGAATTTCAGACTTCTTTACTGTAAAATGGGAGTTATAATTCCTGCCAACTTCCTGAAACTGTTTTTGAACTCAAATGAGAGCATTTACACAAAACCACTTTGCACAGTGGAAAATATATCAAGATACACGGTGCTATTAATTCTGCTATTGTCTTTATTATAGGGGTACATTAAGTATATTGGGGGAAAAATAGGTGTATATATATGTATTTTTTTAAAAGATCTTATTCATTTAATTGAGAAAGAGGAAGAGACAGCGAGAGAGGGAATACAAGCAGGGGGAGTGGGAGAGGGAGAAGCAGGCTTCCTGCTGAGCAGGTAGGTAGCCGAATGCTGGGCTGGGTCCCAGGACCCTGAGATCATGACCTGAGTTGAAGGCAGACGCTTATTGACTGAACCATCCAGGTGCCCCGCAATAAGTATATTTGTATGTATTTAGTATCCAGCATGCATCAGTCTTGGTCAGACATAATTTCTACTCTCTAAATACTTATAATCATGGAAAAGACATCAACAAAAATAATTATACCAAATAAAACTGTTTTTCCTACTATTTTAACTAACAAATCCCTCTCACAATAATATAGATCAAAGCGATCTGAAAGAATTTTCTGTGACCAGTAATGCAAATGTTCTACATCTAGACTGTCCACACATGTTACAAACAAACAAGATGAAGCTAGTGTGAATAGAGAACTAAATTTTAAACTTCATTTCATTTTAACTAATTTAAATTTAAATAGCTACACATGTAGCTATTGTACATTTACATATAAGATATATACAAAAACAAGTTCAGGCTTTTCTCTGTTAATAGTGATATATGCTATTTAATGTTAATTAATTATACAAGAAAAAGCATAATTTTAAAAGCTTACTATATTGACATTTGGGAGCCAAGAATATAGTAAAATTTAAGTTTAACTATGAATATGGTGTAAAATAGATAAAATAGCATTTAATTATGGATGTTTTCAATTCTTTTATTTTATAGACAAAAACTACAATTTGTATTTTCTTATTTTGCTTAATTTGTCTCCTGGTGTATACTCTAATAGTAACTATGTGGTTAAAAATAGTCTTTATTCCCATACATATGAAAATCATTGTGACATTCTCCATTTAATAATGGTTTTTAATAATTCTTAAATCTCCTGATGTGCAACATGAGAATTTTGATCAAATGGATGCAGTTTACAGATATGCTAAAATTCATATCAAAGCAAGTTTTAGAATTATTCACATTTTATCCTCCTCATTAACTGGGCATATATCAGTTTCTGTGTTCCCTATGTCCTGGTCTTAAATAATTATCTAGCACTAGAATAATTTTATTCTTATTGTACAAAAAATAATTTACAGCTATATGATAGCCAAGTCTATCATGGCTCATGATTAATGTTCAATTCAGTGTCTACCTAAGGGACTAAGTTACAGGCACATTCTTTTGATTTTCACAATGTGCACTAACTACTTATTCAAGAATTATATGTCCTCCTTTAAAGGGATTTTTTAAAAACAATTGCTTTAGGGGTACCTGGGTGCCTCAGTTGGTTAAGGATCTGCTTTTGGCTCCAGTTATGATCTCAGGGTCCAAGGATTGAGCCCCACTTCCGGCTCCCTGCTCAGTGAGGACTCTGCTTCTCCGCCCTGATCATGCGCACTCTCTCTCAAATAAATAAAACCTTTTAAAATAAATAAATAGTAAAATAATTGCTTTACCTGTTGCTCTTCAATGTAAATTTAAACAGCACTATCATTGCTTTTGATAGCATAAACTCCTTGGAAAACTCTCTTGCTCTGAGAATTTCTCAAACCACTTGTTGGGAAAGGTTATCAAATAACATTGAGGTAGGAGAACAAATATTGCTAAAAATGTTTATACTACCCAAAGCAATCTATACATTTAATGTAATCCCTATAAAAATATCAACAGTATTTCTCACAGAACCAGAACAAACAATCCTAAAATTTGTATGGAACCACAAAAGACCCCAAATAGCCAAAACAATATCGAAAAAGAGAAACAAAACCGAGGTATCATAATTCCAGACTTCCAGTTACATTACAAAGCTGTAGTGAACAAAACAATATGGTATTGGCACAAAAATAGTCACACAGATCAACAGACCAGAACAGAAAGCCCAGAAATAAACCCACAATTATATGGCCTATTAATCTTCAACAAAGGAGGCAAAAATATGCAATGAGAAAAAGTCTCTTAAACAAATGGTACTGAGAAAACTGGACAGCTACTTGCAAATGAAACTGGACAACTTTCTTATATCATATGCAAAAATAAAATCAAAATGGATTAAGGACCTAAATGTAAGACCTGAAACCATTAAAAAAAATCCCTAGAAGAGAAGACATACAATAATTTCTCTGACATTAGCCATAAAAACATCTTTCTAGATATGTCTTCCAAGGCAAGGGGGAAAAAAGCAGAAATAAACTATTGGGACTATATCTGATGTAATATTCCTTTCTGATGTAATATTCTGAGTAATATTCCATTATATATATGGACCACATCTTCTTTATCCAATCATCTATTAAAGGGCATCTTGCCTCTTTCCACCATTTGGCAATTGTAGGCATTGCTTCTGTGAACATTGAGGTACATATGGCCTTTCTTTTCACTGCATCTGTATCATTGGAGTAAATACCCAGTAGTGCAATTGCAAGGCATTGGGTAGCTCTATTTTTAATTTTGGGGGGAATCTCCACACTGTTTCCCAAAGTGGCTGAGCCAAATTGCATTCCCACCAACAGTGTAAGAGGGTTCCCCTTTCTCCACATCCTCTCCAATATTTGTTGTTTCCTGTCTTGGTAATCTTTGCCATTCCAACTGGTGTAAGTAGTATCTCAGTGTGGTTTTGATTTGAATTTCCCTGATGGCTAATGATGATGAACATTTTTTCATGTGTCTGTTAGCCATTTGTATGTCTTCTTTGGAGAAGGGTCTGTTCATGTCTTCTGCCCATTTTTTGACATAATTATCTGCTTTTTGGGTGTTGAGTTTGAGGAGTTTTTTATAGATCTTGGCTATCAGCTTTTTGTCTGTAGTGTAATTTGCGAATTTCTTCTCCCATTCCATGGGTTGCCTCGTTGTTTTGTTGACTGATTCCTTTGCTGTGCAGAAGTTTTTTAACCCATTCATTCTTTAGTATGATGCTTTTTATCCTCCAAGGATTGGAGTTCCTTCCAAATTTCCCCTTTGACTGGGTTCCAATTTCAAAGCATTATGGTCTGAAAATATGCAAGGAATAATCCTAATCTTTTGGTACTAGTTGAGACTTGATTTGTTGACCCAGTATGTGATATATCCTGGAGAATGTTCCATATGGACTGGAGACAATGTATATTCTGTTGCTTTGGGGTGGAATGCTCTGTATACATCTGTGAAGTCCATCTGATCCAGTGTGTCATTCAAAGCCATTCTTTCCTTATTGATCTTCTGCATAGATGATCTGTCCATCACTGTGAGTGAGATGTTACAGTCCCCTACTATTATTGTATTATTATTGCTGTGTTTCTTTAATTTTGTTATTGGCTTATATAATTGGCTGCTCCCACATTAGGAGCATAAATATTTATAATTGTTAGATCTTATTGTTGGATAGACACTTTAAGAATAATGTAGTGTCCCTCTTCATCCCTTACTATAGTCTTTGGTTTAAAATCTAATTTGTCGGGGTGCCTGGGTGGCTCAGTGGGTTAAGCCGCTGCCTTCGGCTCATGTCATGATTTCAGGATCCTGGGATCAAGCCCCCATCAGGCTCTCTGCTCAGCAGGAAGCCTGCTTCCTCCTCTCTCTCTGCCTGCCTTTCTGCCTGATTGTGATCTCTCTCTATCAATAAATAAATAAAATCTTTTTTAAAAAATCTAATTTGTCTGATATAAAGATTGATACCCCAGCTTTGTTTTGGTGTCTATTAGCATGATAAATGGTTTTCCACCACCTCACTTTCAATCTGGAGGTGCATTTGGGTCTAAAATGAGTCTCTTACAGACAGCATATCAATGGGTCTTGCTTTTTTATCCAATCTGATACATGTGGTTTTTGATTGGAGCATTTAGCCCATTTAAATTCAGAGTAACTATTAAAAGATATGAATTTAGTGCCATTGTATTACCTGTAGTATCGCTGTACCTACAGATTGTCTGTTTTTTTTAAGATTTTATTAATTTATTTGACAGAGATCACAAGTCGGTAGAGAGGCAGCTAGAGAGAGAGGAGGAAGCAAGCTCCTTGCTGAGTAGAGAGCCTGATGCGGAGCTCAATCCCAGAACCCTGAGATCATGACCTGAGCCAAAGGCAGAGGTTCCAACCCACTGAGCCACCCAGGCGCCCCAAGATTGTCTTTGTTTATTTCTGGTTCTTTTCTTTGGGGTGCTCTCTTCATGTACAGGGTCCTCTTTAATATTTCTTGTGGGCTGGTTTAATGATGATAAATTCTTTTAGTTTCTATTTGTCCTGGAAGCTCTTCATCTCTCCTTCCATTCTGAGTGACAGCCTTGCTGGATAAAGTATTCTTGGCTGCAAGTTTTTTTCGTTAGTACCCTGAATATATCATGCCAGCCCTTTCTGCCCTCAGGTCTCTGTGAATAGGTCTGCTACCAGTATAATGGTCCTATTCTTGTAGGTTAAGGACCTCTTATCTTGGGCTGCTTTCAGGATTTTCTCTTTATCTCTGAAATTTGAAACCTCACTATGATATTTTGTGGTGTTCATCTATTACTATTGATTCTGAGGGAGGTTCTCTCTGCCTCCCAGACATAAACAACTGTTTCCTTCCCCAAGTTAGAGAAGTTTCCAGCTACAATTTGCTCAATATACCTTCTGTTCCTCTCTCTCTTCTTCCTTGTTTCACTTTATGGTATCACTGATTTCTCAAAGCCTCTCCTCATGATCCATTAGTTGTTTTTCTCTCTTTTCTTCAGCTTCCTTCCTTTCCATCATTTTGTCTTCTATGTCAATGGCTCTCTCTTCTGCCTCATTTACCCTATCTGTTAGAGCATCCATTTTAGACTGCATCTCAGTTAAAGCATTTTAAATTTTGGCCTGATTAGATTTTATTTCTGCACTAAGAAATTCTCCAGTGTCTATCATGCTTTCTTCAAGCCCAGCCAGTAACTTCATAATCATTATTCTGAATTCTAGGTTTGACATTTTATTTATATCCATATTGATTAAATCTATGGCAGGAAGTATTACTTCTGATTCTATCTTTTGCTGTGAATTTCTCCTTCTAGTCATTTTGTCCAGAGAAAAATAGATAAACAAGTGAACAAAAGCAAAAATATAAACCATAGTTCCAGCAAAATACACACTAGACAAATCCAAAGAGGTCAGAAACCCAAAAAGAAAAGAAAAAAAAGGCAGGGGGCAGAGAGAATATAATCTCACAGGTGAACAAAACAGGATGACCCACATGGTCCTGGTATATTTTGGTCTGTTTATTAGAAGATGCTAAATCCTAAAACTGTATAGACAGAAAAACATACATATGCAAAAATAAAATTGAACATAGTAAAAAGGAAGCCAAAAATGAAGAATATATCTATAAAATGTAAATGGACAAGTGAAAATGTTAAAAAGACTTAAAAATAGTTGATATACTAGTTTAGTTGAAAAGGAAAAAAAAGAAGAAGAAAACTATAAACTGAAAGACTAAAGACTCAGAAGAAAAAAACCCTCAAATTCTATATACTAGCTTTCCCTAGAGTAGGAGTTTTTCAGTTCTAAGTGATCCATTAACTTGGTACTTGTCTGAGGGTGAGGGGTGGGGAAGGGGTTTGCAGGCGAACATTGGCGCTGCGCTGATTCTCTGGTGTCTTTGCCTGGGTAGAGTTGTACCACCCTTGCCAGAGAGCTCAGTGCAAGCTATTTCAGGTTGCTCTATGTGGCATTTGTTCCCTAAAGCCTTCTCGAGCCACTTTAGAAGATGAAAAAAATTAGGTTAAAATGGCAACACCACAATCTCCAGCCCCAGAGCTGAACTATCATTGTCCCCATTCTTCAGTGCACCCTCAAGGAAAAGCAGTCAATCCCTTTTGTGTACACCAAACTCTGCAGAGTCCTGCGCTGCACATCCATACCAATCCTCCGGGGGAGGTCAAGGAATCACTGCAGTCCTACCACTGGCTGGGCTCCTGCTCAGGGAGCAGTTGCCCAATCATTCGCACTCCTCTGCTGCTCCTTCTGGGGAAAGGAGCAGGGTCTCCCAGCAGTTGTCGCTTGCTGTGCCCCTGCTTGGAAAATGGTTGCCCAATCCTGTCGAGGTTCATGGTTTATGGTAACACATAGCTGAGAGCCAATTTTGGGGTTCACTAATTGTAGTCAGATTCCCAACTCCAATGCTTGGGAACTCTGTTGTACTCAGGTACCCCTGTTCTTTCTATGACCCTGGGAAGCCTGTGACCACACTGCTCCCACCTAGAATTCTGTCCTGCTTCACCACTTGAGCACCTTTAGGGCAGGGACTCCACTCACAGCAGACTTCTAAAATTTCCGATTTTTCACTCCACTGCTGTATCACTTTCTAGTGGCTGGCTTACGGGGCCCCCCACCCCTACCCCATGTGGTTTATCTTCTGATATATCCTCTCAGAGTCACATCTCCACACCTTCTACCTTATAAAAAGTGGTCAACTATCTGTTGAATTGCTGCAATTCTTTTTTTAGATCTCAGTTTGAATTCATAGGTGTTCAGAATTATTTGACCTAGCTGAATTTTAAGGGAGCAGATGAAATTGTGGGTCCCCTACTCCTGCCATCTTCCCTCCAATCTCCCCAGCTTATTCTTAATAATGTAGTTCCACTTGTAAGTACAGGCTGGAGAAATCTCAACAAAGGGTAGAAGAAACATGCTGTATACTTATGAACCTTGCATTCATTTTTAATGAGATATGAGGTATGGGTTATTTCAATTTTTTGCATAAGAATGTATACTTATGGGGCACCTGAATGGCTCAGTGGGTTAAGCCACTGCCTTCGGCTCAGGTCATAATCCTAGGTCCTGGGATCGAGTCCTGCATCCAGCTCCTTGCTTGGTAGGGAGGTTGCTTCTCTCTCTGCCTCTGCCCGCTTGTGCTCTCTCTCTCTCTCTCGGACAAATAAATAAATAAAATCTTTAAAAAAAAATTTAAATAAAAAAAAAGAATGTACACTTATTCCAGCACTATCTATTGAAAAGGCTATCTTTCTATTGAATTATCTTGACACCTTTGTTGAAATTTGATATTTTTATAAATCTATTTCTAGACCCATTGTTCAGTTCTATTAATCTATATAACTATCCTCTCATCAATACCGCACCCTATGTTGATTACTATATTTTTATATTAAGTTTTGAGTAGTCCCCCCAATTTTGTTAATTACAAAACTCTAGGTCCTTTTTATTTTCATAACATTTTAGAAGCAGCTTGTCAATTTTAACAAAAAAAAAAAAAAAGCCTGCTGGGATGATATGATACTTTATGTGGAAAACCCAAAAGACTCCACTCCAAATCTGCCAGAACTTGTACAGGAATTCTGTAAAGTGTCAGGATATAAAATCAATGCACAGAAGTCAGTTTAATTTCTATACACCAACAAGAACAGAAGAAAGAGAAATTAAGAGTCAATCCCATTTACAATTGCACCCAAAACCATAAGATACCTAGGAATAAGCCTAACCGAAGAGGCAAAGAATCTATACTCAGAAAATTATAAAGTACTCATGAAAGAAATTGAGGAAGACATGAGATCATGACCTGAGCTGAAGGCAGAGGCTTAACCCACTGAGCCACCCAGGTGCCACACCATTGGAATTTTGATAGGGATTACAGTGAATCTATAGATCTCTTTGGGCAGAAGGGACATTTTAACAATACCAATGAACATGGAATCTCTCTCTAGTTATTTGTCTTCCTTTAATTACTTTATTGATGTTTTATCAGTTTCAGTGTGTAGAAAATGATGGTTACTAGGAGCTGGGTGTGGGGAAGAGGAGGGATACTGATCAAAGGATACAAACTTTCAGCTACAAAATGAATAAATTTGGTAGATCTATTGTACAACATCTTGGTTATGGTTGATGATAATGTATTTTATAATTGAAATTTGCCAAAAAAGTAGATCTCAAGCATTTTCATCAGATCAAAAATAAATAAAGAAAGAAATAGTAATTATATGAGGTGATGGATATGTTAACTAGGCTGATTGTGGTAGGCATGTCATAATGCATATGGATATCAAAACATCATGTTATACATCTTAAATATAGACAACATTTATTTGTCAATAATACCTCAATATGGCTGAGGGAAAACATAATTTTTAAAACACCAAAGTATATTTCCTATAGATCTTCCACTGATTTCTTTTATCAGAATAAAGACTTTCCCTTCAAGTTCCAGTTTGGTGAGAGTTTTTATCAAGAATGGATGTTGAATCTTGTCAAATAATTTTTCTGCATCTATTATGATGATCATAATTTTTCTTTTTTTAACCTTCTGATATGGTAATATTGAACTGATTCTGAATGTTAGACCAACTTTGCCTGCCCAGTGTAAATACCATGTGGTTATCACTACTCCTTTTAAGCCACAATTATTATGTTTTAGTCACTATTTTTATCACTTCACTATTTTGGCAAGTATTTTTGGCATTTTTTTCTATTTTATGTGTTGGTTCAGGTCATTAGAAGGGAGTAGTGAGTAAAACCAGAAAAATCTCTGCCATTCTGGAACTTATATGGTGCCAGGGCATGGGGGGAAAGTAAAAATAAACAAATGATCTCAAATGGTATAAGAGAGTTTCAGGTACTATGCTTAAATAATGACATTGTCATTATTTTATAGAACTTCAAGTTCAGAAACAGGACAGGCTCCAAGAAAGTTTTAATAGTGGCTCAATGATGTTCTCAAAAACCCATATACCTTTCCCCACTCCACTGTGTTTTCTCCAATATCATCTTAACCTAATACTGAGCCTCCCTTATGATCATGATTGGGCTGCCAGTGAGCTTGTTTTTGTGGATTTGCCTATTCAGGTCAAAAAAGTTAAGAAGCTAAAAAAATAACCTGCAAGACTCCCTTACAGCTATATTTCTAAATACAAATTCAGTTCTGACAATTAGAAACACTTGTTTGAGGTTTGGAAGGGAGGAGTGAAGCAGACTATTTTCTATACCTCATTTGGCTGATTCCTCCTGGCAAATACAGTTGAGTTTTCTCTGCAGCACTGTGCATTCTCCCTTTCCTGGTTGATGAGTAGTTACAGGGGTAGTTGAAGGGACATAACACTAATGTTATGTTTTGTTTTGCTAATCAATAAATTAAAGCAATGATGCCCATGTTCTGGCTCACATGCTTACAAAGACAGTTGCAGTGATCAATGGCTGTGGGCATTTCTGAATTCTGCCATAGCTCCAGTAGTGATCTCAGAGGCCCAGTGGGTCAGTTCTGTACTTTTCTCATTTTTTAAAATCTTTCTACTTTAATTCCAGTAGAGTTACCATAAAATGTTATATTAGTTTCAGGTGTACAAGACAGTGATTTGACAACTGTATACATCACTCATATTTGTATAGATCAATTGTAACATTGGGATCAATAATATCTTCTCAGAAGAGTTTTCTATGGATTATACTGAATAATACTTGAGAAAGATCAAGGTACACAGAAGTCACTTAATGATTGACTCTGAATCTGATGTGAACTTCATTCACAGTTGTATCTCAATGTCATGAAGTACAAATGCCAAAGATTCTTGGATTCCAGCTGCATAAAGCAAATTATAACATTAAGTTTTAAACCTCATTTAAATTAACTAAAACTTAAGGCAGAAAAAAAGGATGGCGACTAGAAAGAAGTTTTTTTGAAGAAAGTTAAACTATATTGCTAATCATGAAAGAAATTTACTTTTGACTGAAAATGAACAAGTTGTAGTTAATGGTGGGATCTACTGCTGTATTAATATAACTTCTGTGAAATGCCATTAGCTTTCTCTGCTTCAGTTCCTCTATCTTTAAAATGGTAGTTATAGTTATAGTTGATGACTTTTATGACTGTCAAGTTAAAAGTTATGTTCACAGTGGGAGAGATGGATTTGTGGATTTTAATAACATTTCCTCTGTGCAGCATTGCCAGCAACAGAAAGTCCCTAGGACCTGAGCACTGGTAGGAATGTGTACTCATATAATCAAGGTTATATTTATGAGTTTATAAAATAACATTAATAAAATGTCCCTTGTCTACCATACTGTCCCAAAGTCTTTTCCTTCCACAGTTGGTGAGAGGAAAATCATTCTTATAACTTTGTGAACCACCTTGAAAAGTGATTTCAGTGGGAGTAGAGAGGCTTGCAAAGATAATAATGGACATCTAAGGAGTGCTTTAAAAAAAACTCAAGTCTGAGGTTTTGTGGTTCTGAATATCAAGAGAAGTCCCAAGTACAACCAGATTATCTGCTCAAGGAAACCTTACCCATGTGAAGCAGTGTGTGCCTCGGGTCCTCAACAAAATTGTCTCTTTTAATGTCTGGTTTCAAGGCAAGAAACACAGCTAATGAAACTGACCTTCTGTCCAGTAAGAACACTGGATAATTTTTCTTCCTAATTATGCTTTTGTTTGGGGCTTCCCCCATGTGCTATTCAACATAATTGACCCTATGTCCAGAAAAGCAGAAATTTACTTGAATTCAGGGTTCACTGTCATTTATAAAGCTTTCAACTACAGGCTGGAGACTCAGAACTGCAAACACATGGTTGCAATTCACAGACTGCTTTTATAGTAAGGTTCACTAAAGCATCCCTCTCAGAAATGCCAGCACACTAGAGGAGGTGACTAGGAGTCATAGTTCCATGAATTCTCTATGGGTCTCCTAGAAAGACAGTGGAGGGAGCATTGTAAATGATGGTTTGTGACTAGGACATTGAATGTAGACTCTGAGCAAGAAGCTGGAGTGGACACTGCCCATAGAGCTACCCAGAAACCCCCTCCCCCCATCTCTTCTGTTCTTTCTGTATGACCTTCCTTAGTTCTGGGGTGCTTTTGATCCAACAGCCCACTCCTGCAATGCTAACTTGGATGACTTAGCCCAGGGCTGCTGGAACCACTTACCCAAGCATGCAGAAAGCCAAAAGTGCCTGGAAGTTAACCTCCCCAAAGGGAGCGATTGATCTCAGAGTCCTGGGATTAAGCCCCACATCAGGCTCTCTGCTCAGTGGGGAGCCTGCTTCCCCCGACTCTCTCTCTGCCTGCCTCTCTGCCTACTTGTGATCTCTCTGTCAAATAATTAAATAAAATCTTTTTTAAAAGAAAGAAAATAAGAATGTAAGATCTGGAAGTCATTTGTGGAACAACGGATACACTTGGAGAGAACTCTAAGAGGTATGATACTATATGGTACCTATGGAATACTTCTCAGTACCAGCTCAAGGAAACGAGCTGTACATTCCAGACATCCAAAGAAGGCCATCAAAACTTACAGTCAAATGGCCCTCCCTAGAATCAATAGACTTCCTAAGAGTGGCTATGTTATTATTAGAGCAAGTAGGATATCAAGATTTCCTGGAATGGAGATCAGACACCAGCAGCTATAAGACTTTAATAATAGCCAGTGAGAATTTATGAGCTACCTGGAGATAGGTTCCCAGGGATTCATCTGGGTGGGGGCTCTGAGTCTGTCAGTTTGTAACATCTTCTAGGAAATATGACATGCATACAAGTCACCACATCAGAAAAGGCAAAGCATGATGTATGCTATAAGGAATATACAAATTGAATATTATGAAATGCAGAGTAGAAGGAAATTGCTTTCAGAGGAGATCTGCAGCAGCTGAGACCATGTGAACAAAGGCATGGAAATGGTATGTTGCAGGTCATAATCATGTAGAGATTTAGGAGAAGCTGCGATATAAGTTATAAATGCCATGGTATACTGATTAAAACATTTATTGACTCCAGCTAACCCTGGAGTTACTCAAGTGTTACTCATATTTAAATGTCACATGTCAACACTCAGGCATTGCAAATGTTCCCAAGATATACAAAGTCATTTGTTACACATGCTCATAGGTCATACACCAGTTCAAAATTTCTATTCACTGTCTGCTTAGCCAGAGTGCTGAAGGGAAGGTTTCAGCACAACAGTCAAATTCATTTTCTTATGTAAACTTCCCTCCTCAAGGATTCTCTGTCTAAGGCCTTTTGATCCAAAGGGAAGGCCCAGTCCAACATAGGTTTTTCACTTTACCCTCTCAAAGTACATGCTAATCTAAATACACACCTCCAGAAACTCACAAGGTGATGAAAACTTCCCCCAAAAGAAGTTTTTGCTGGTCTTCACAGCATTAATAACAATAACTATGGTCACTTTCTATCACATACAAACTTAGAACATTAACAAACTCAGAAGACTTTCATTGATCACAATCCATACGGAGGCCTGTTAAATAATTTGAAAATAAAAACTGCTGGGGGTAGAGACTATGGACTCTGAAAAACAATCTGAGGGTTTTGAAGGGGCGGGGGGTGGGAGGTTGGGGGAACCAGGTGGTGGGTATTGGAGAGGGCACGGAATGCATGGAGCACTAGGTGTGTTGCAAAAACAGTGAATATTGTTACGCTGGAAAACACACACACACACACACACACACACACACACACACACACAAACAAACAAACTGCTGGGGGTAAGACTTACATTCACAATCTTCTCAACTAAACCTAATTCTTCCTAGAAAGATGTAACTTCCCAAAACAGAATCAGGAAGAAACAGAACATATGAACAGCCCAATTATCAGCAATGAAGTTGAATCAGTAATCAAAAACCCCCCAACAAACAAAAGTCCAGGACCAGATGGCTTCACAGGTGAATTCTACCAAACATTTAAATAAGAGTTAATGTTCTTCTCAAAAAAACAAACAAATAAATAAATAAGGAAAGAAGGAAGGAAGGAAGGCAAGCTTCCAAATTCATTCATGAGGCCAGCATTACCCTGATACCAGATACCCTGATACCTGAAACCAGATAAAGATACTACAAAAAAGAGAACTCCAGGCCAATATCTCTGATGAACATAGATGCCAAAACCTTCAATAAAACATCAAACCAAATCCAACAACACATTAAAAGGGTCATATCAAGTAATATTTATTCCTGGGATGTAAGAGTGGTTCAATATTTACAAATCAAGCAATGTGATGCATCATTAACAATAAGAGAAATGGTAAGAATCATGTGATTATTTCAATAGATGGAGAAAAAGCATTTGACAAAGTACAACACCCATTCATGATTTAAAAAAAAAAAAAAAACAACACCACCTTCCCCAAATTTCTTGTCTCACTGAGTGGCACCACAGTCCAACCAAAAGCCCCAGCAACATCCTGTATGTCATCCTTGCCTCCTCCTTATCTCTGTGATCAATTAATCACCATATCCTGTTATACCAGTCTTATTTATATTGTCCCATTCTCTCCCCTTCTCTCCATCTCCATTTCCGTTGCCTTAGTTTAAGTATGACCACAGCTTACTGACTACTTTGACAACTCCCCACATTCAGTTGGTTCTCCATACTACAGTCAGGACTTTCTGAAGTATGGATGATAAGAACAAACTCCAGATTCTTTACATGACAGACATGGCTTGTCAGAGTCACAACATGAAACTCAAACTGGAAAATTGAAGAAAAATTATTTTTAAAGGATTGGGCAGAATTTAGAGTCTAGTAACAGTGGGGTTACAAACTGTCTCTGTTTGGCCAGGACTTCAGGTTTCCTGGGACTCAGGACTTCCAATGTTAAAACCTACAAGTCCCACAAAAACCCAGTTCACACTCAGTCACAACCAGGAACGATTATCATCCTACAGTGCTTGAAAGGGCATGAAAAGGGAATGGTTGCCAGAATCCAGAGAGGAAAGCTGTTTGGAGACCACGAGAGCTGTGATATTTGGAAGTGGAGCAAAACCCAACCAACAGATACCCACGGGAAGAAAGCCAGAAAAATACAAACCCACAGTTCACACTCATCATGTTGCCCCATCTCCTACTGGTGCCCTACTGGTGCCTCCCACGGACCTAACTAGGAGGTATGGGCAAAGGAGATTACTTGGCGCTGTCACATGGGTCATTATAGGGAAGGCAGAAAAGGGAAAACTAGAGAGGTGGCAGCAGCAAAAAGGACTCAGTCTGAAATCTTGGGCTTTGAAGATAAAGGATGGGGGCCATAGTACAAGAATATACATGGTCTCTAAAAAGCTGAAGGAGTTGGGATGCCCAGGTGGCTAAGTCAGTTGAGCATCCAGCTTTTGATTTTGTCTCAGGTTATGATGTCAGGGTAATGAGACCAAGCCGTGCATCAGACTCCACGCTCAGTGGGGAGTCTGCTTCTCTCTCCCCCTCTGACTCCACCCCTCCTCTCATTCTCTCTCTCCCTCTCTATCTCTGTATCTCTCTCTCTCCCCACCCCTATAAAATAAATAAATAAATAAATAAATCTTTTTTTTAGAAAGCTGGAAAAAGTCAAGAAAATGAATTATCTTCTGGAGCCTCAAGAAGACCACAACCCTGCCCACACTTTGATTTTATTCCCGTGTAGCCCATTTCAAGCTTCTGATCTCCAGAACTATAAGAAAATAAATTCGTGTTGTTTTTAAGTCATGGTAATTATGGTGATTTGTTACAGCAGAGATGGAAACTACATAGAAGGAAACTTAGAGGGCATCTAGGCCAACATGTCAGTCAATATATAAGCTGAACCAGGACTGTGGGAATTTATTCACTCTGCTGTTAGTGTGGAGTTTGTGAAGGTCTTTGACCTGAGAAGTCACATACTCAGAGCTGAGCTTCAGGAAGAATTATTCAGTCCCCTCCTACTCTAGTATAGGTGAGACTGCAAGAGGAATGAAAGGTTAGAAGGCTACTGTGAACGGCTGGTTAAGAAGTGAGGGTTTAAAATGAGGTGGAGCCAGTAGACATGGGTAGGAAGGCAGAAATGTTGTCATCATATAAAGAAAGGGACTAGGTATCTTATGGTTTTGGGTGCAATTGTAAATGGGATTGACTCCTTAATTTCCCTTTCTTCTGTCTTGCTGTTGGTGTAGAGAAATGCAACTGATTTCTGTGCATTGATTTTATATCCTGACACTTTACTGAATTCCTGTATAAGTTCTAGCAGTTTTGGAGTGGAGTCTTTTGGGTTTTCCACATATAGTATCATATCATCTGCGAAGAGTGATAATTTAACTTCTTCTTTGCCGATTTGGATGCCATTAATTTCCTTTTGTTGTCTGATTGCTGAAGCTAGGACCTCTAGTACTATGTTGAATAGCAGTGGTGATAATGGACATCCCTGCCGTGTTCCTGACCTTAGTGGAAAAGCTTTCAGTTTTTCTCCATTGAGAATGATATTTGCGGTGGGTTTTTCATAGATGGCTTTGATGATATTGAGGTATGTGCCCTCTATCCCTACACTTTGAAGAGTTGTGATCAGGAAGGGATGCTGTACTTTGTCAAATGCTTTTTCAGCATCTATTGAGAGTATCATGTGGTTCTTGTTCTTTCTTTTATTGATGTGTTGTATCACATTGACTGATTTGCGGATGTTGAACCAACCTTGCAGCCCTGGAATAAATCCCACTTGGTCGTGGTGAATAATCTTTTTAATGTACTGTTGAATCCTATTGGCTAGTATTTTGTTGAGTATTTTCGCATCTGTGTTCATCAGGGATATTGGTCTATAGCTCTCTTTTTTGGTGGGATCCTTGTCTGGTTTTGGGATCAAGGTGATGCTGGCCTCATAAAATGAGATTGGAAGTTTTCTTTCCATTTCTATTTTTTGGAACAGTTTCAGGAGAATAGGAATTAGTTCTTCTTTAAATGTTTGGTAGAATTCCCCCGGGAAGCCGTCTGGCCCTGGGCTTTTGTTTGTTTGGAGATTTTTAATGACTGTTTCAATCTCCTTACTGGTTATGGGTCTGTTCAGGCTTTCTATTTCTTCCTGGTTCAGTTGTGATAGTTTATATGTTTCTAGGAATGCATCCATTTCTTCCAGAATGTCAAATTTATTGCCGTAGAGTTGCTCATAGTATGTTCTTATAATAGTTTGTATTTCTTTGGTGTTAGTTGTGATCTCTCCTCTTTCATTCATGATTTTGTTTATTTGGGTCCTTTCTCTATTCTTTTTGATAAGTCGGGCCAGGGGTTTATCAATCTAACCAAAGAGACACAGAATCTATACTCAGAAAACTATAAAGTACTCATGAAAGAAATTGAGGAAGACACAAAGAAATGGAAAAATGTTCCATGCTCCTGGATTGGAAGAATAAATATTGTGAAAATGTCTATGCTACCTAAAGCAATCTACACATTTAATGCAATTCCTATCAAAGTACCATCCATCTTTTTCAAAGAAATGGAACAAATAATTCTAAAATTTATATGGAACCAGAAAAGACCTCGAATAGCCAAAGGGATATTGAAAAAGAAAGCCAACGTTGGTGGCATCACAATTCCGGACTTCAAGCTCTATTACAAAGCTGTCATCATCAAGACAGCATGGTACTGGCACAAAAACAGACACATAGATCAATGGAACAGAATAGAGAGCCCAGAAATAGACCCTCAAATCTATGGTCAACTCATCTTTGACAAAGCAGGAAAGAATGTCCAATGGAAAAAAGACAGCCTCTTCAATAAGTGGTGCTGGGAAAATTGGACAGCCACATGCAGAAAAATGAAATTGGACCATTTCCTTACACCACACACGAAAATAGACTCAAAATGGATGAAGGACCTCAATGTGCGAAAGGAATCCATCAAAATCCTTGAGGAGAACACAGGCAGCAACCTCTTTGACCTCAGCCGCAGCAACATCTTCCTAGGAACAACGCCAAAGGCAAGGGAAGCAAGGGCAAAAATGAACTATTGGGATTTCATCAAGATCAAAAGCTTTTGCACAGCAAAGGAAACAGTTAACAAAATCAAAAGACAACTGACAGAATGGGAGAAGATATTTGCAAACGACATATCAGATAAAGGACTAGTGTCCAGAATCTATAAAGAACTTAGCAAACTCAACACCCAAAGAACAAATAATCCAATCAAGAAATGGGCAGAGGACATGAACAGACATTTCTGCAAAGAAGACATCCAGATGGCCAACAGACACATGAAAAAGTGCTCCATATCACGCAGCATCAGGGAAATACAAATCAAAACCACAATGCGATATCACCTCACACCAGTCAGAATGGCTAAAATCAACAAGTCAGGAAATGACAGATGCTGGAGAGGATGCGGAGAAAGGGGAACCCTCCTACACTGTTGGTGGGAATGCAAGCTGGTGCAACCTCTCTGGAAAACAGCATGGAGGTTCCTCAAAATGTTGAAAATAGAACTGCCCTATGACCCAGCAATTGCACTACTGGGTATTGACCCTAAAGATACAAATGTAGTGATCCAAAGGGGCACGTGCACCCGAATGTTTGTAGCAGCAATGTCCACAATAGCCAAACTATGGAAAGAACCTAGATGTCCATCAACAGATGAATGGATCAAGAAGATGTGGTATATATACACAATGGAATACTATGCAGCCATCAAAAGAAATGAAATCTTGCCATTTGCGACAACATGGATGGAACTAGAGCGTATCA
>NC_081565.1:30248425-30279373 GCF_022355385.1 Mustela nigripes
AACTGAGGGTTGCCGGGGGGAGGGGGTCTGGGAGAAGGGGGTGGGATTATGGACATTGGGGAGGGTATGTGCTTTGGTGAGTGCTGTGAAGTGTGTAAACCTGGTGATTCACAGATCTGTACCCCTGGGGATAAAAATATATGTTTATAAAAAATAAAAAATTATTAAAAAAAAAAAGAAAGAAAAAAAGAAATAAATTAAGGGACTGTTGGGAGTGAGAGTACACCTGGAGCCAGCCTGCTTGAAAAAGGTAAGGGATCCAAGAGAAACTGGCCAGAGGGCTAATAGTATCCGTGACAAAATATTACAGGAAATTTCAAACTTTTGTTTGACCATTTGAACGAAAAAAATAATTTAAATGTTTCCATGAGGTTTCATATCCACCACACTAACAAACTCCATCTTAAAAAGACCAGCAATGAGGGACTCCCGGGTGGCTCAGTCAGCTGAGCATCTGACTCTTGATTTTGGCTCAGGTCATGATTTCAGGGTCCTGAGATCAGCGTGTGTAGGTTCCACGCTAGTGGGTAGTCTGCTTGAGAATCTCTCCCTCTGCCCCTGTTCTCACACACCCACATTTTCCTCCTTCACTTTATCTTTTTGTTTTTTTAAGATTTTATTTATTTATTTGAGAGAGAAAGAGAGAGAATGAGAGAAAGACAGAGGTCAGAGGAAGAAGCAGACTCCCTGCTGGATGTGGGACACGATCCTGGGACTCCAGGATTATGACCTGAGCCGAAGGCTTAACCAACTGAGCCACCCAGGTGCCTCTCCTTCATTTTATCTATTCCCACAACTTTAAACACATTAACACTGCAGTCTCATTTTACATCTCCATCCCAGAACTCTCTTCCAAGCTTAAGCCTCATATATCCAACTGCTTAATTGGTATCTTTACTCGAATATTTTTAAATCCATCTCAATTTTAAAGTACCAAAATTAGAACACTTAATTCCTCACAAAAATCTCTGTTCCTCCGCCAATCTCCTCATCCTATGCTTTGTCCCCAGATGGTCAAGCCAAGCCAACTTAATTTTTTTCTAAATTCCTATAGCCAGTCCCAAAGTATTCTTTGTGGGCTATGCTTCCAAAATGTATCCTAAGTCTATCCACTTTCCCCCTTCTCAACTGCTAGCATCATGTCCAACTTCAATCTTTCATCTGTATGACTACAACTGCCTCCTGACTAGTATTCCTGCTTTTACCTCTGTTCCCCCTTAAGATTCAATCTCAAAATAGCAAGAATGATCATTTAAAATTGTATTCTGCTATTCTCCCATTAAAAATACTTTACTGGTCTGATATTTTAAATCCTATCATTCCCTGATTAAAATACTTCAGATGCTTCCTGTGTCATTTAAAATTAAATACAACAATATGATCTGGTCTCTGTATATCTTTCCTACTTTATCTCACATTTCCACTGCTCATTTTGCTTGATTACACAGTATTGGACATTACCTAGACATCTCTGGCCTGGAAACGGACATCTTTAATCTTGGCTCTTCTAGCTTGCTTCTTTTCATTCTTTTAGGTCTCAGTCTAAGTATCATGTCCTTGAAGAAGTCTTCCCTTTTCAACCTGTCCATAGTTTCTTGTCCTTTTATTACTTAGGGAAATATTTCTTCTCCAGCACTTATCACAATTGGTACCTATTTTGTGTTTCTAGTGTTCCCTCCACTGGAAAGTGAGCTCCTTGTGGACAAGCATCATGTGTCTTTTTTTTTACCAGCCTGTCTCCAGGGCCTCTTTCATATTGGGTGCCAAATAAAGATTTCACAAGTGAGTAAATAAGTGAAATACAGGGCTACTATATCTTGTTTCTTTTGCTCCTAACAACCTGACCATCTGAGGTCGTTTAAAGTATCATCACTTTGTGGCGCATGCCTTCGGCCCTGGTCATGATCCCAGGGTCCGTGATCAAGTCCTGCATTGGGCTTCTTGCTCAGTGGGGAGCCTGCTTCTCCGTCTCCCTCTGCCTGCTACTTCCCCTGCTTGTGTGTGCATGTTCTTTCTCTCTCTCTAAAAAACAAATAAAATCTTTTTAAAAATAAATAAATAAAGTATCATCATTTTGGTATGACCAAGTCTTAGTATGGCCAAAAACAAAACTGCATTTGGGAGGGGAAAAAACCAGACACTTTTTTCCCTCCATGTTGAACTGATCAGTTTAAACAAGGCTAATACATGACAGAGGATGGCTCAGAATGGGGAAGACAATAACAGACCTTTCCAGAGTCATAATGTCTCTATTGCAGATGGCAATGCAGATAGTTTTACTGTGATATTTTTCAAACTGTTTTATAGCCAGTCCTTTTCCACAACTGCCCTTTTTAATGTCTGGTAGATTCAGGAAGACTAAACTGCTGGCAACCATTTCTTGAAACTGGGCAGTGGTACTTGATTTTTTTTAATTATTTTTCTCCTTATTTGAAGAGCTTTATTTTAGCATCTTAAAAGAAGATCCAATTTGGATGGTGCTTTCTGGATTGATTTCTTCATTATTCAGTTAAGCTAACTGGATGTGTTAAATGTGTGAATATTTTGAGAGGATGCAAGCTGACACCCTTGTTTCTAGGAAATTTTTTCTTCATAGTACGTATAGTTTATCATCTTTTGTCAAAGTTAATTGAGACTAATGATCTGACATTATAGATGTAATTGTTTAATAAAACATGGTTTCTATTAAATACCATTTAATTTTAATTCTGACAAAGTAATAGATACTCATTTCAGAAAATTTGGAAAAGATTTTTAAAAAAAGAAAAATTTAACCATCTACAAAATTCCAATTAGAAATAACCCTTTATTGTTTGCTATTTATCCTTCCAAGGCTTTTATCTACAAATACACATATTTATCCATTCACTCATTCATTCAACACTTACTGAACCACTTACTGACTTACTGAACAGAAGTCTAGATGCTGCTGACCAAGACAGATGAGGTCCATACATTCACAAAGCTTACATTCTAACAATACACGAGAACACTAACAAATAAGGTGGTTTCCATTAGTGATGACAGCTATGCAGAACACAAAACAAGTAATGTGACAGAGTAAAGGTCATAACGGATGAGACAGTGAGGGCTGGCTACTTTAAAGAAGGTTAACAAGGAAGACCTGAGAAGAGAATATTTGACCTGAGACATAAAGAACTAGGAAACACTAGTCACAGAAAGGTATGGTGGAAGAACATTCCAGACACAGAAGGAACAGCACACACAAAGGAAGACTCTCACTATTTCTACTAACTGCCACGGGTGTGGCTGAGACTAGAGAATAAAAAGACACAGGCAGGGATCTCTCATATTCATTATGCATTTTTAAAGATTTTATTTTATGTATTTATTTACTTATTTATTTATTTACTTGAAAGAGAGAGAGAGAGCATGTGCTCACAGGAAAGAGGGAAGCAGACTCCCCACTGACCAGAAAGCCTGACTGGGCTCCAGGTTCCAGGACCCTCAGATAATGACCTGACCCAAAGGCACATGTTGAATCAACTGAGCCACCCAGGCACTTCTTCGTTATGCATTTTGACCAGCTTCATGCATACTTTTTTATTCATGATATTTTTGACCTAGAAAATTTAAACTTTTGTATTGTCAGATCTACCGGTTTTTTCTTAGTTGTTTTTTCCATTAGAAAGTCCTTTACCTAATCTTCAGTTAGAAATATAACCACCTATATCTTTTTCAAGCACTTCTATTTTTCCACAGTGTATTATGAGATATGATGGAGATTTAAGTGCTCCCTAAGTCATGCCTGAGTATAACTTTTTTTTAAGATTTTATTTATTTATCTGACAGAGACCATGAGATCTGGCAATAGCTTAGAGAAAGAATTAAATGGTCAAGAGCTTCAAAGGTGGAAAACCAGTTGGAAAGCTACAGTCATCATCCAGACACAAGATGTCAAAGGCCTTGGATTAGGGCCATGACACTAAGAAAGGAAGAGAAGTCATGGGTAAGGAAAACACTAAAGATATCAAGCAAGCAAATTCATCAAAATGACTGGATGGAGGGCACCTGGGTGCCTCAGCCAACTGAGCAGCTTGAGTCATGATCTCATGGTCCTGAGATCAAGCCCCACATCAGGCTCCACACTCAGCTTCTCCCTCTCCCTCTGCCCCTCCCATGCTTTTTTTTTTTCTCTCTCTCTCTCTCAAATAAATAAATAAAATCCTTTTTAAAAATGACTGGACGGGGGCACCTGGGTGGCTCAGTCAGTTAAGTGGCTTCCTTAGGCTCCAGTCAGAATCTCAGGGTCCTGATATGGAGTCCTATATTGGGATCCCTGCTCAGCAGGGAGCCTGCTTCTTTCTCTCCCTATGCTACTTCCCCTGCTTGTGCTCTCACTCTCTCTGTCAAATAAATAAATAAAATCTTAAAAAAAAAAAAAAAAGACAGGATGGGTGGCTGAAAACAAGAAGAGAGAAGCAAAGATGATTCTGAGTGTAACTCAAAGTGTAAGACCTCCCTATCTTGACCCATGCTGCTTCTTCACACTTAAAACAACTACTCATACTTACCATTCAAAACTCAAAGTAAAGATTGGAGCAATGCAAAATCCACCAGGTTTTTCTCATAGCACATCAGAAGTAAAACTTGAGGAGCCAAATATATGAAATGAGTCCCACACTGATATTAAGGTTACTGAACCCATCTAACCCGTATCCCTATCCCAAAACCTTGCTTATTGAATTCACCCTCAATGGGCTGAACTACACTCGTTTCACCTCCAGCTTTCCAAATCTTGACTTCTCCTTCTTTTTCCTTCAGGGCAACTGATGTGGCTTCCCTCTCTCCCTCTTCCTTGATTAGCCTCACCAACGGGAGGAATTCAGTTGACTCTTTGCCTGTGATCAATGCTAAGATGGTCAGTAATTCTTGGCTATAAATCACTCTTCAACAAACTTAATCTACATCCTTCTTATTCTCCAAGGTAACCTCCATAGTAACTAATGAATGTCTCTCTGCAGAAATTCTTCCAACTCAATCACTTAGTTAGAACAATTCTCCCAGGTATTCTTCCTAGTGGTTTCAGAGGTGAGGGAAGCCCTCCATCCTCTCTTATGCCCCTCCACTTTTCTGGACAGTCAGAATTACAGAAGATTTGAATATTATATGAAAATGATATGCTGCCACCTACTTCTGTCTATGGCACTATAATGCATAGAGTTATGAAAGTGTTTATCATGTTTACTTTTTTTAAGATTTTACTTATTTGATAGAGAGAGACACAGCAAGAGAGGGAACACAAGCAGAGGGAGTGGGAGAGAGAGAAGCAGGCTTCCTGCTGAGCAGGGAGCCCAACTCAGGACTTAATCCAGGACCCTGAGATTATGACCTGAATCAAAGGCAGACGCCTAATAACTGAGCTACCCAGATGTCCCTATCATGTTTACTCTAAGAATATTAAGACAGAAAGGAGATTGGTGGTTGCTATCAAAGTGACTACTCAGTGGATATGAGATTTTCATTTTATGAAACATTCTCGAAGTAGATAGTGGCGATGGTCACACAACAGCGTGCATGTACTTAAGGCCACTGAATTGTATGCTTCAAAATGGTTAAACTGGTAAATGTTATGTTATGTGTGTGTTATCACAACTGTTTAATTTATGCTTGCTTATTTTGTTGTTGAGGATGTCTAAACCAGATTTCAAAATGCCCTCTCTATAAATATCGATGGGAGGACTGTCTGACTATATTATTATTATTATTATTATTATTATTATTATTATTATATTATTAGTATTCTCAATTGCACAGTGGATCATGTTTCCCTTTAAGACTAGCTGACAGGAAGCTTTGAGCCCACTCTAGCCCTTCCCTGACAGCGCATAGGATTTCACAGCTTGTCTTTTTGCACTAATTCCAGACTCCATTGTACTTTACTATCTTTATTTTTCCTTTGCTTCATTTTTCATTCTTATTTTCAATTTATTTTATCTTGCTACCATATATGAATCTTTGTAAGATACCTGAAATCATTTTAAGAATATGGCAGAATATAAATAACCTAAACATCAAAGTCTGACCAGATAAAGTGTTTGCTTATTTTGTCTTTCATAATGTGGTCTCTCTTCTTGGTATAAACTCCAAAATGGTCCTTGCAGTGAGATCTCTAAGAAATCCTATTAGACTTGAGACACATTTTTATTAGATAATTAGCTTCCTCATAGTGAACTTCTTTTTCGTGACTTTATTCACACCTGATATTTTCTTTGGTTAACTGAACCCCAACAGTCAAGCAGCATATTACAAATGCAGTGATAATGATGAAATGTCCTTAACTCTGAGTAACAGCCACTGTTGAAAAAACAAATCACACTTACTCTCTGTCATGTTTTTACTGCTTTCCATGATTACAAGGAGAAAGAAGCTTAGCAATGCCTTTTTGTCCAAGGTACAAAAACAAAAATTAAACAAAAAAAAAACAGTACATGTTAGGAAAAAAAACAGACTACTATGATGTACATTTTTCTTATTTTTATAGCAAATTGGAAAGCACATAAATAATTCCTCAAAGCAACAATGCAAGCTTTTTTTTTTTTTTTTTTTTTTCAAGAGAGGGAGTCCCATAAAACAGAGGCTGGTTATAACAGCAAACAATATTTTTCAATAAAAATTTCTGCAGTTGGTATGAAACAAAGACTGAAAGAATGGACATTTAAAATATGTCTTGGAGAGGCACCTGGGTGGCTCAGCTGTTAAGCATGTACCTTCAGCTCAGCTCATGATCCCAGGGTCCTGGGATCAAGCCCCACGTCGGGCTCCCTGCTCGGCAGGAAGCTTCCTTCTCCCTCTCCCACTCCTTCTGCTTGTGTTCCCTCTCTCGCTGTGTCTCTCTCTGTCAAACAAATAAATAAAATCTTTTTAAAAATAAAAACATATGTCTTGGAGATTAGACAGATCATGGACAAGATTTTCCTGCTGACTAATAATATGGTGGCATTAACAGAGTTTATCTATTCCTTCAACAAATGCAGGGTCCATCTGAAAGCCTCCATTGTCAATTACTGGGGTCCACTGTGGACCCCAGGGATTTGGGGAGAAAAAAGCAGAAAAAGAATAAAGAAAGGGCCAGAACCACGTGCATAGACTTTAAACCCTACCTTTAAGATGCTGAATTGATCTGTTCTGAATTCTCTCTTGAACCAGAAAGGTAATGACTTAAAGGTGAATGTCAGATGCATTACCATGTATTATCTTATGGTGAAAAGCATCAAGATTTGTAACTATTAGAAAGCCAGTTTTGTTGTTGCTTTGGAAGATGTTGGTTTTCTGGTACAAACATGTTCTCACTTGAAGCTCACAACAGTCATATTCAAGCTAACTAGGAGACACTTTGAGAAGCAAAGTAATTTCTAAACAGGTACACAGAGAGTAAATGGCAAGATCAGGACTCAAAACAGGATCTGTTAGGGCTCAGCACCAGAGCTTCACAGGCTCACTCTGCAACACTGACAAAAACGCTCTCACACACTTGTGAGGAACACAAAGAAAATGCTGCTGCCCTAAAATAGAAAAGTTCAAAGATGCTGCGACTGTCATGAAATTGCCTGGATTGTGAGTGCAGGAAGCAAAATGCACCTGGATTTCCTAACTCTGGGTCCAGAACTCATGCACCACAGCACAAGCAGGAGTGTGGCCACAGGCAGGCACACACAAACCCACATGTGCACGCACTCGCGGAGAGTAGCAGCCGCTCAGCTTTACAACTGCAAACTACTGATAATGCCAGAGAAGAAATGCATCACCTTACACTGAAGAAGCTGTGAAAGCAGAAAAATCAATCAACCGTTTTAATAAAATATGTGAGAAACTGAGAAGATGAGCTATGGTGCAATCACTTTGGGCGGATCTGGCTGTTTTGCTATTAATCATTTCTCTACTGTGCAGTCAGCAGAACTTTATTTAAGTCTATTCAGTGCTTTGTTGGGTCTGTTTCAGAGGCACTGTGACCAAGTGGGATGAGATTATAAAACCATCATTGTATCCTAAGGATTGGGAACTGTGCTCATAATTACAGTCTTCAAGTAGAAAAGATTAACCCCAGAAAAAGACATTTTCCCCGAGACTAGAATATTGAAATTTCCTGACATGACAACTGACATTCTAACAATTACAAATCTCAGACTTAAGATAAAATCTTATACTGCATCTGGTATCAATCTTCAATCACTACCTTTCTGTTTTAAAAAACAGTTCAAATAAGATTAGATTAATGCCTTATAACTAGGGTCTTAAGTTTTCTTATGGATCAAGTTATTTACCTTTGTCTTCTGATCCCAGAGTAATACAGGAATGTCAGTGACTGTCTCAGATACCCTCCTGGTGTCTGATTCTGCTAGTTACTGAGGTGTCTAGAGAGAATAGGGAGCATTTTCTACCAATCCTCTCAAACTGACACACGAACTGACTGGAAACCCAAAACATCCAAGATCTTGAAGAAAAGGCATAAACATTGCAAGACACTAGTCAAAAAAAGTAATAATGCCTTTAAGGATCCATCACCACTAATCCCTCAGTGGTACACTCTCTAGGTCCAAACATACCCCTGGGGAATAGAAGTAGCTGTGGTGTCTCCAATGTTCACGACCCTTCTTGAACCAAGCTTGACTGCCATTAGTTCCCAACATCAGAAGCTTGTCTGAGGTGGAGGTTTCAAGTCTCAGCATCAACCCAGACAGCAGGAATAGGGTCCCTTCTCTAAATATCATATTCCCTCCTAAGACAGAGCCACCTGAAGCAATGGTTTTCTTTGTATTAGATCAATTGTTTTCTATTTCTTAGTGAAGGAAAAACCCCAAACATAAAACAAAAGGATACATTTGCTGAGGAGCAGAATATTTTGTCTTCTTACTTCAGTTCCAATACATCTTTAAAGCACCTTTAACCCTTTCTGACTCCCTCCCCTTACATTCTGCCCCAAGGTTGAAATAATCATAACACTTTATGAGGCATTTGTATCCTACGAGTTTGCTATCCTGATATCCAGTGGCCCTGGCCATGGGCTCCGCTGGCCTGTGCACATTTGCTTGCTGGGCTATCCTACCCTGAGTTCAGTCTTCCTGTGCCATTTTGTGGCACCGGGCTCTCCCTACCTCCCCAAAAGCCTCCTCTTTCCAATTTGTTACCTACTTTATCTGCAACTACTGCACCAAAAAGACCTCACAACTCCCTAAGACCTTAAGTGTCCTCACCTTTAGCAAAATCACCGCAGGAAAAGAACTCACTAACCTCACTCCAGTTCCTCTAAAGGTGCCCATCTTGGCCCACTGGCAAAACCTGAGACTTCACTGGTCCTAGATCCCTCTGGTTTTTCTCTGTCAAATCTACCAACCAGTCTAGTCTCAGGACCAGCAGAGCTGACAAGCTAATTGTTAAATATTTCTGACCTCACAAACACAGACAGCATGATATGAATGAATCACTGTCAGTAACTTCTAAGCCTGTTGGGTATATTCAGGTCCTTAAGCATGCAGATAAATGCTATTCATCTCAGTCCTATTGTTTGGGTGCAAAAGAATATCTTTTGGATAAAAGGTGAGAAAGATTATTCTCTAGGAAACTTTCTTCCTATAGCTTTCTCCTTTTTCCCCTTTCAAAATATCTATTTGCCTTGTGTAATATACTCAGGTAAAACTGTGACTTCCTATTTAGAATAGGTGAATGGAGCAAAGAAAGAATATTTTCACATAAATTAAATCTTCTGATTCCTTTTATCAGCCCTTTCCAAAACATGAATTATATATACATAGACCAAATGATGAGTTTCTACACAAAATAGTCATCAATTTTATATAGATCAGTAAAAGCATATTCATTCAGATTCCATTAACTTGACATTTCTCATGAAGTAGGTTTAGCTGTATTCTGTGAAAAATCGCTGTCCTAAGCAAATGAAGACAAAGTAAGAAGTAGGCAATATATGACATCAATCTTCAATCTCTTCTAACTACATCTTTTCAAGAGTTCTAGAATAATCAGTATACACATATTACAGAGATCTTCATTCATCAGATCATTGTTATTTTGTTTGTGCCAAATATCTATCTTCAAGGAATTTATAATCTGGTACCTACATACTACAAATTTCTCTAGCAATCATTATTATGGTGGGATTTTTAAGTTATCTAATACCAGAGATGTTTGTGTATAATAAAGCCACTATACAATAAGTTGTGAAACATTAACAGTAAATACCGCATGACTTTATGACTAAGCCTAAGAACTAGAACATTCCTGAGATCTCTGTATTAACCTGCATACACCTTTCTTATCCCCTCATCTGTCTCTTCCCACACTCCCACCAGAATTAACCACTATCCTGAAATTTGTATTTATCATTCCTTTGCTTTTCTTACAGTATTACTCCATATGTAGATATTCTCAAACATTAAATTAAGTTTTGCTGGTTTATAAACATTCTTAAAATTAAGTTGTATTAAGTTGTATGGATTCTTTTGTGACCTGCTCTGTTTCAATCAATATAATTTTTTTAAGATTCCTCCATGCTATAGCTGTGTAGCCGTGATTTGTTCATCATAACTGCCATGTAATATTCCATTTACTAATCTAGTCTCATGGTGATGAACATCTAGCTATTTCCAATAATTTTCTATTATAAATAATAGTGCTGACACTGCTGAGAACATCCTTGCATGTGTGTGGTGTTTATATGCATAAGTTTCCCTAAAATATACCTAGGAAAGTGCTGAGGTATATTCATGTCTGCAATATAATACTAAAGATCATTTCAAAAATGGCTGTACTAAATAACACTCCCTCAGCAAGGTATAATTTTTCATTGATCCATATACACTCCAACAGTTGATACTGGCAGATCTGTCTTTTAAATTTTGCCAATTTAGTGAATATGTAATGTCATATCTTCACAGTTTTAATTTACATTACCTTGATCATCAATAAAATTGAGCACACTAGTCTATGTTTTCAGGCCATTTGGATTTCTTTTGGAAATGTCTATCTAAGCCTTTGTTAATTTTATATCAGCTTGCCTCTCTCTTTCTTATTGATTCATAAGTATTATTTATTGATCAATAAAATCATATTGATTTGCAGGTACAAGTCCTGTGTCAGTTACATATGTTGCAAATTATATCTCCTGATTTGTGACTTGTGTTTTTATTCTCTTTATGGTACCTTTTGTTGAATAAAAGTTCTTCCTTTTAAGGTAATTGAATTTATTGGTCTTTCATAGTTAATGCTTTTTATGTTTTAAGAAATCATTCCTTTGATCTATTAATTATTTGACCTTAAAAATCATATAATATAATTTATTTGAAAGTATTCTATAATTTTAACCAGTATTTGGGATTCTATAGGACCACGTGAATCACAATCACCTAAGTGTTTTTAAAATGCTAACTCACTAATGGGTGGGGAGTGGGTTAGATAGGGGATGGGGACTAAGGAGTACACCTGTTGTGATGAGCACTGGATAATGTATGAAGTATTGAATCACGGTATTGTACAACTGAATCTAATAGTACACTGTATGTAAACTAACTGAAATTTAAATTAAAACTTTAAAAAATAATACAAAATGCTAACTTACAGTCCTTAATTTTTTTTCAACAAACATTTATTACATAACGTTAATATGGACAGGTCTATTCTAAGCCTGAGAATACAGAAGTAGACAAAACAAACAAAATATCTCTAATACTCTGTGGTTTACTTGTATGAAAGGGAAAGAAGATAAGCAATAAATGGGTAAAATTCATGTATGCCTTCTCTGTGTTTGTCTTTCTCCTTTTGTTTCTCTATTCTGGGACACCTAGCTTTTCTAACTGTTCTGCTATAGCAACGACATCTTTGCAGGTGTTACCAGAAAACTGAAGCTATGACATATGTTTCGCCTTGAGGAGTTAATCCTAAGGAGAGCTGCTAGCATACAATGCTAGTAAGTTGTAAACGCTCACTTCTAACATACAGAGCAAGTTGCTTTAATTAAGAACTGATCTGAACTTGGCAGAAGCCTACCATTCTGACTGATCTGTTTGAATACCAGATCATACCAATAAAAGAACCAAAACCTTTGCTTTTATTTAAAAATACTAAGCTTTTTTCTTATTTGAAAAAAACTGGTTCCTTTAACAGTAAATTTAGATCTTATATTTTGGATTTTCAATAAAATATTAAATTATAATATCTTCGGATACCTCTGGAAACTGCACTTTGGGAAAGCTCTAAGTTGGAATCAAGTCAGGAAAGAGTCTTCATATCTATTATTGTTTAAGGCTTCTGTATAGAGTGTCTATTTGCAATTTAGCTCCCAAATCCCCCTTATGCTCTCAACTGCATCCCAATGAATAACTGCCTGAGAACTAGATTTCTCCAAATCCCTCCAACAGAGTTCTGGGTTAGAGATTGCCAGTAACAGGCATCATGTATGAGTCAAAGGTAGGAGAGAGGAAAGCCCGCTCATTTGTTCCCTAGCTACTGTGGACACGGACCCCTGCAGATGTGGGAGTTTCCAAGCACCTCTATACATTTCCTAACTTGGTGCTACAGGTTTGTGAAGTTCCTGTAATTTGCTGATGCTGAATTTGGCAGAAAGCTGAAAAGTGCTGGTGAAGCTGAGATCCAGCAATGGCCTTCCTTGCTATTCTATACCCCCAGTTCTTCTAATGGTTATAAAATACCTAACTACCTGTATTAAATCTGTGTCTTGCTCAAGATATGTAGTTTTTGTTTTCTAAACTAAACCCTGAGTAATACAGCATTCCATTACACTTCCTTTTGCCTCTTTCTTGTTTTCCAAATCCCAAATCATGATTAATTTGATTAACAGCCTTCAAACACAGAAGGCACCACCCCCTCTAGATTCCTGAGCTGGAGACCTGAAGCCCCAGAAAATCGAACCTTTTTTTTTTTTAATATTTTATTTATTTATTTGACAGACAGAGATCACAAGTAGGCAGAGAGGCAGGCAGAGAGAGAGCGGAGGAAGCAGGCTCCCTGCGGAGTAGAGAGCCCGATGCAGGGCTCGATCCCAGGACTCTAGGATCATGACCTGAGCCGAAGACAGAGGCTTTAACCCACTGAGCCACCCAGGTGCCCCGAAAATTGAATCTTTAAGTAAACTGATTGGGAGCCCAACAGATCCTTTGAACCATAGAGAAAACAAACATTAACATGAGAAGTTATATTTCATTTCATTAGTATTGTGGCCATAAAATTCTGACAATATGTAGGAACTTCTATTTATTAATATGAATGTGTAAGTACTAAAGTGGCCTTTTTGAGAATTACGCATTTTGAGCATCTGATCGGGTAATTAAATCTGCTAAACTTTAAAGTTCATATCACGACTAAAGGCCAATTTACTGAACATTCAAAATATGCCTTACAATTTAGCATCCGTGTTAGTTTCCTAGAGTTGTCAAAGCAAAGGACCATAAACTGAGTGACTTAAACCAAAGAAACTTATTGTCTCACAGAAGTCTGAGATTAAAGTGTCATCAGAGCCACACTCCTTCTGATGGGAGCATGAAGGCACCAGGAGAATATCTGCTCTTGGCCTCTCTCCTAACTTCTGCTGGTTTGCTGGCAATCTTTGTTGTTACTTGGCTTGTGGGCTCTCACCCTCATCTCTGCCTTTATCTACACGTGGTGCTTTTCCTGGTGTGTATGCATTTACGTGACCACATTTCTCCCTTGTTATGAGAACACCAGTCATACTGGATCGGGCCCACCTTAATTTTCTCATTTTAGCTTGATTACCTGTGTAAAGACCTATCTCCAAAGAAGGTCATGTTCTGAGCTACTAGCAGTTAGAACTCTAACATATCTTTTTGGAGGGACACAATTCAACCCGTACCATTATACTTAAGAACTGTCTCTTGCTAGTGTCCTCAAGGCAAACACCACCAATACATCACAAGCCACATTCTGAACCTAATAAAATCCCAACAATTGAACAGAAAGAACTAGAGCTTGGTCCCTTACGCTTTCTACCCGTCTGTCCCTCAAATGAAAAGACTGCCTGCCAACTCTAGATGAGCTTGACCTCTTTTGTTTCATACTGTACATTTAGATCTTTTCTTTCATTATAAAAGCAATTCATTATAAAAATTCAAGCCATTTAGAAGTGAAAAAAACAAATATATTTTCCAGCCTCCTCTCCACCCCAAATCCTATGTCACAGAAAGGTTCCATTCAGAGTACATTCTTCCAGATCTTTTTAATACATAAACATATAAAATGTTTTTCTCTTTTGTGCTTACCTGAATTTTCTAACATGTCTGAATGAACACATATGGCTTACCTAAAAAAGAAAAAAATGGAAGCTTTTAAAAAATGAAGTGGAAATTTTATTCCAAGCTATCTTAAGTGTATCTCTAGAATTTTAGGCAAAAACCAGGAGAGAAATCCCTTAGTGGGGAGAAAGGCAACTTACTTGCTTGCATATTGCAATAGAAATACCTCAAGTTCATTATCAGTTCAGTTATTATTTAATTGGGAAGGAACCAACTAGTGTAGTTTTGGCACACAATAGCTGCTCAATAAATATTAATTAATTAATTAGTAAGACAAAAAAGTATTCTCCAGGAAACCTCTTTTGCGACCAGAAAGTCTGGACTAGGAATTTGAGGGGGCACAGGTGGTGTTGTCATTGCTTCTTCCAAGAACAGTTGGAAGTTTCAAAGAGAAAGGAGGCTACGTGAGGTTAAAGGCTGGCTATGCAGATGGTGTCAAAGAAGGAAATTTAGATTTCTGGACTGCAATCTAAAGCACCAAAATGATAAGCTCTGGGCTAGAAATGCAGCACATGTGAACAGTACAAGGAAGCATATGTTTGTACAAAAATGAACTACTAATCTGAGTAAAAGGTCCTGAAAATGGAGAAGATCTAGACTCTGGTTGAAGCTTTGCTTCAATTAAACATAATTAAACCAAATCAATGAGCCACTTTCATCCAAGTCACTTTTTAAATGAGAACATAATGTCCATGAGGCCTTCTCATCTTAATATTCAATGTATCTACAAAAGAGAGTGAAAAACTATAAAGTGACATAAACATTAGGTATCCATCCACTAAGGAAAACTAGCGTGGAAGGGATTACGATAATGTCCAAGGTACCTGTCCTCAAGACAATTTTAACACAAGACTCACAGATAACCGTCAACATCTCAGATGACTCAGATGACATGCAGGGTGTGGGTAGAGAAAAAAAGAAATTTTGGTATTCTTTCAAACAAAGACAAATGCAACATTCTGGTTGCCTCAGACTTGGTAAACAGCTGCAAAGAAATGGAAATATAGTGGTTTATGTGAAGGAAAGACAGAATTTCATTTAGTGTAAATAAGGCATACACTTGCTTGGAGAGTCTTAAAAGCAAGGATAAAAACACCCAAAAGACTACAGGGGTGAGGAAAAGAGAAGAAATCAACTCTAATAGTTCATTTGTTCCTTCATTCCTTCAATCTAGATGATATTCGAGACATTTAACAACTGGTCTGGTACAACCAGGCAGAATGTACCCTTTGGCCAATCAGAAGAATGTCAACTGTAAAGAAATGGTATAAAGGCAGGAGGCATTTGGTGCACATATGCTGGTCGCCTACCATCCCTCCATTCAGCAACTGACTGTGTAAGAACAGTGGGGTGTGTGTGTGTGTGTGTGTGTGTGTGTGTGTAAAAACTTATGGGACACTTTAAATCACATAAACTCCCATCTTATGTGACATCCTCAGTCCAAATTGTTGTTAATAAAATTGTAAGATTACATGTTTTCTCTACCAAGAAAAAGTTCTGAAATTTGCATTTAATTTAAAAACTCATTTTACTGCAAATATTTGGCTTAATCCTATGTTTGACCAGTTTCAAATCTTTTATGCCATGTTTTGCTCATTCTTGGGTCACTGGAGTAAAGCATCCAATAGTTTTAAGTGTTTCTCTACACTTTGCATTAATGAGAATATTTCTCTTGCTTTTACATAGGAAACCTAACTTAAATAGGTATCAAATTTATGAAGTCTCAAAAGTAACCTCATAGAAATTTGAAATCAATGTTCCATTGTTCTCCAACATTTATCATTCCTAAGAATTCTGAGCCAGCCAGATCTTTACTCTTTTGCAGGGAAACATTATATACATTGGGATTTTTCTCTTTGTCTGAGTGTATTTTACCAGTAACTATCTAGATGTGATTTTTTTTTTTTACTTTTTTATTCTCTTTTTTCATTTTTATAGATTTCCTTCAGGAAACATTTCTGCTTTTATGACTCTATTAATGCTTGTTTCTACTTCTCTGTCTGCCTTTATGGTATTTTCTTTTTCAAAAGAGCTATAACTCTTATGAACAAATAGTTTTCTAAGATACATATAGATTGTATATCTGTGTATTTATATATACACATGACGTATATACACATAATTTTTAGCCTCATAATTTACACACATACATAATTTTTAGCCTCAGCCTCTGAACCAGGCTATTTCCTTTCTTCCTTTCCCTGGCTCTGCCACAATTTTTCCATTGGTTTCATGGTTTGTGACAGATGTTGCTGAGGGGTTTGCTATTGTTCTCGTCAACAAATGTGGAGCAGTCTGATCAGACATCATGTTTGTCAACAGACAGATTTTTGGGGAGATCTCCTTGACTTTGTTGAGTATATGTCTGTGTGATAATCCAATCCCCTCTCAGATCTAAAATGAAGAGTGTGTTGATGTACCCAGTCATGGCTGGCAAGTGGTAGATTTGTGATGAAAACACAGCCCTTTTGACTTCATACTTTTCCCCAATGCTATAGCATGAGAAGAGCCAGATGTACTCAGGTATGATAGATGAAGCAATAATGGCAATATTTACAAAGGTATGCCTATGTAGGTGCACATGTAAATAATTAATGTAATTCATAAGGACAGTCTTTGTATAATGACTATAACAAAAGAGTATTCAAAAATAACACTAAAATCAAAGATGATAGAGTAAAATATATTGTTACTGGGATGCTATAAGCAGAAAGCTCCTTTCAGCATATCCAGAGTAATCCAAAAGGCAGTATATATTGAAGGAAATTGAAGAACTTCTTTCACATTCATAACATATGCTTGATAATCCTCCCCCCTGGCTCTTCTACTTGCCCTAAAAGTGCCTGTTGAGTTATGTAATTGCAAAATGAAATGCAGCATGAAGAGTGATTTTCCATTTTATGCTATCCACTGATTAAGTGATCCAGTTTACAGCAATGTCAACAGTCATTAAGAAAAGTCAGAGATTAGATACTGTATAAAAACAGACTAAGCAAATGAATAAGTAGCTTAAATAGCTTTTAGAACTTGCTGAGACTTAATAATGAGATTTTATAATGAAATTAAAAACTAAATCACCTGTAAATAATGATATTAGTAATGCACAAATCTATGGCACTGCCACGCATTTCCCATATGCCTTCCATGGTCCTTCAGTAGCAAGTCCTTTATATTACAGTCTTGACTCTGAGGGATCATTGTCATAGGATCACCCTGAACTCTTCAACGTGACAGAGAAAGTCTGGAAGCCACTCATCTGATACTATTATCCCACTTACCAGAATCTCACTAAATATTTAATAAGCAACAAATTGTTAAAAAGCCAGTTAGCACAGGGCACCCAGGTGGCTCAGTTGGCTAAGCGTCTTTTGACACAGAGAAAGAGAAAGAGAAAAGGGCACATACAGGGAGAAGCAGTCTCCCCACTGAGCAGGGAGCCCAACGAGGGACTCACTTAACTGACTGAGCCACCCAGGCGCCCCATTAGCATCTGACTCTTGATTTCAGCTCCAGTTGTGATCTCAGCGTCTTGGGATTGAGTCCCATGCTCTACACGAAATCTGCTTGTCCTCTGTCTTTGCTCCTCTCCCCACCTGTGGGTACTCTCTTTCTCTAAAATAAGTAAGTAAATACAACTTAAAAAAAATAAATAAAACCTAGTTAACATGACCTCATACTCCTTTTAGAAATTTAAATCCAAATCTCTATAATTTAATTGTAGAAAGATAACAGTATTTTTTATATGATTCAGTCACCTAAAAGCCTATCAATAATTCACTTCTCAATTCTATGACTATTTAGTTTATACCTTTTCATTTTGAATAAAAACAAAATAATTAAAAGAAATCATCCCCCAAAGATTATGTAAGCAAAAATCACTTGGTTTCAGATCCACTGATTTTTAAATTATCTTTTTAATTAAATTTATTTGAGTTTAGTTGACATACTATGTTATATTAGTTTCAGCTGTACTACATAGTGATACAACTCTGTATGTTCTGTTGTGCTCCCCACAAGTGTAGCTACCAGCTGCCACCAGTCAACACTATTATATTCTATATGCTGTATCTTTCATTCCTGTGACTTGCTCATTCCACAGCCTTATCTCCCATTGCCCTTCATCCATTTTGCCCATTCCCCAATACCCTCCCCTCTGAGAACCATCAGTTTGTTCTCTGATTTTAGAAGTTCTCTGTTTCTGCTTTTTGTTTATTTGCTCTGTTTTTTTAGATTCCACATATAAAGGAAATCATATTATTTGTCTTTCTCTGCCTGGCTTATTTCACTTAGCAAGCATAGTACCTTCTATATCCATCCACAATATTGCAAATGGTAAGCTCTTATCCTTTTTATGGCTGTATACTATTCCTGTGTGTGTCTGTGTGTGTATGTGTCTGTGTGTGCACGCACGCATGCAGTACCTATATCCATTTATCTATCAATTGACACTGAGGCTGCTCTCATATCTTGACTATTGTAAATAATGCTGCAATAAACCTAAGAGTGGTTTTATCTTTTTGAATTAGTGTTTTCCTTTCCCGGTATTTACTAGGTAAATACTCAGTAGTGGGATTATTAGATCATATGGTAATTCTATTTTTAATTTTTTGAGGAACATCTATACTGTTTTCCACAGTGGCTATATGAATTCACATTCCCATTAATGGTGCACAAGGGTTCCTTTTTCTCCACGTACTCAACGACACTTCTTATTTCTTGGTTGTTTTTTTTTTTTTTTTTAACTTTAGCCATTCTGACAGGTATAAGGTGATGTCTCATTGTGGTTTTGATTTCCATTTCTCTGATGACTAGTGATGTTAATCATCTTTTCATGTGTCTGTTGGCCATCTTTATGTCTTCTTTGGAAAAATGTCTATTCAGGTCCTCTGTCCATTTTTTAATCAGATTATTTGGGGGTTTGGGTTTTGAGTTGTGTAAGTTCTTTATATGTTTTGAATATTAACCCCTTACTAGATATATCATTTACAAATATCTTCTTCCACTCAGTAGGTTGCCTCTTTGTTTTGTTGATGGTCTCCTTTGTGGTACAAAATTCCTCTGAAGTCTGAAGTCATGAAATGAAGGAAAGTTTCATAATCTACCAATATGAGGAAAGGATCTGGGACTGTGGGAAATCTCAGCAGTTGTCTTTTGAAAACCACTTCTTTGTTGAGAAACCATAGCCATTTTCCTGTAGTTGATTCTCTCTCCTTGAACTCAGTATGACTGAGGGACTCCTTCCTGACATTACTACCCATCATTTTGGAGGTGACCCGTTCTTATTAGTGAGAAGTCATGCCAAGCAAAAGCCTGATACCTGCTGATTTCCTATTTGTATAACCATATTAGTCTTTGACCCCCTTCAGAGCCACTTCCAAATATTATTGATCTGTAATGAGAAAAAGAAGCTGCAAGTGGCATGGCCCTCGCTACTGAGTATTCCTTTATCCATGAAATTTATTCATCTTGCCAGAATTTTCACTTTAAGTGCAGTGAGTCATTTTCACTTAAAATTCAGGTGGTTTTTTCCAGGGAGTAAAAAAAATTTTAAGTAACTTATTTTCCATTTTTCCTGCTCCCTTTAAATGGCATTTCTTCGTATTTTTAATATCTTCTATCTTTCCCATTCCAGTTATTTTTCTATCAACTTTACATTATCATATCCTTTCTTACTATATCCCAAGAATTATGAATTTCCTACTATATTCCAAAATTGTGTTCTACATATCTTACATAATTTCCTAAAATCCCTTTTGCCTTCTGCACTCTTGATTTTAAATCTGAAGCTATGTTTTTAATTTAATTAAACTCTAATCCACATCTTTATTTCTGTATGCCTTTCAAAAAAGCCCTCTGGAGGTACCAGGGTGGTTCAGTTAGTTAAGCATCACACTCTTGGTTTTGGCTCAGGTCATGATCTCAGAGTCCTGGGATTGAGCCCCACATTGGGCTCTGCACTCAGAGTAGAATCTGCTTGAGATTCTCTCTCCCTCTCACTTTCCCTCTCTCCCTACCCCTACTGTCTCAAATTAATTAATTAATTCTTTTTAAAAACAAAAAAGGCTCTTTTGTTCATCTCAACCAACTTTCTCATTATATTATTTTTTTTAAAGATTTTATTTATTTGACAGATGGAGATCACAAGTAGACTGAGGGGCAGGCAGAGAGAGAGAGGAGGAAGCAGGCTCCCTGCTGAGCTGAGAGCCCGATGTGGGGATCGATCCCAAGACCTTGGGATCATGAATGGAGCCAAAGGCAGAGGCTTTAACCCACTGAGCCACCCCGGTGCCCCTCATTATATTATTTTTGACCTTTCAACAAAAAATTGATGAAACACTACAAATTTAGTTAATTCCATAAGCAGATGCTACCAAATATTTTTATAAATCCTATAGCAGATCTTATCCTAAAGCAAATCTTTAAAATTTTCTATTTCTGAATTTTCATGTCTTTGTTTTGCCATCCTATTTTTTGAGAAATCCCATGCAGGTTTTCCTTTATCTGATCATGCTGGAATTAGAAAAGGTGTACTAAGGCCCAGGTTTTCCCTCACTGCACATCTGGTTGTTGTTGGAATTTTTCTCAATCTTAAGCATGAATGCTGCTTTATATGGTGTTACATCACAGTTCAGTGAACCAATGGCACCTGCAGCAAGGAAACTTCATGCGTCATTTCTTCCTTGTGTTTGGTTACACAGCTGTGAGAGAGGCCAGCTTTCTCCTCTTGAGAGCTTTATGCTTAGTCTGGCCTCTGCACCAGTCACCTGGCTTGAATCTCATAGGCCTCACTCCTGGATTTTCTGCTGGGTGCAAAAGCCTGGATGTGCTACCAGGCTTTGCTTGATTTAACTACTGCACAGATCCTGAGGCTACTTTAAGTATTGTGACCCCAATACAACAAAAGGGATTCTAAAGTTTTTGTGCCCCTTCAAGATCCAGGATCACCCTTTCTTTCCAATAAATGGCATACAAATGAATTTCTTCCAACTACTACTATCTTGGAAAAAAGTGTGAGTGAGTTAGCCTTTAGTTTTCCCTCACCTTTAATCCTCTCTTACCTTCCCAAAACTAGAACAGTTTGTCTGTTCTGAATTTATTCAATCCCCTAATCTTTATTGATGGTTTCTTATCCCACCCTACCAACAAATCACAGATTCTCAAGACCCCTTTCCTGGAACACCCTCAATGCTAACACACATAACACCACGCATAAATGCATATACACACTTATACACATAGTTACATACAACTCCATTAAAGTCAAGAACATGATAAGCATATTTTATCACAATTTATTATCACTGTTCTGGAAAGTCAGTGCAATTAGGGGAGAAAAGAAGACCAGCAATGTAAGTATTTTCAAGAATGAGGTCATACTTCAAGCTCTATTACAAAACTGTCATCATCAAGACAGCATGGTACTGGCACAAAAACAGACACATAGATCAATGGAACAGAATAGAGAGCCCAGAAATAGACCCTCAACTCTATGCTCAACTAATCTTCGACAAAGCAGGAAAGAATGTCCAATGGAAAAAAGACAGCCTCTTCAATAAATGGTGCTGGGAAAATTGGACAGCCACATGCAGAAAAATGAAATTGGACCATTTCCTTACACCACACACAAAAATAGACTCAAAATGGATGAAGGACCTCAATGTGCGAAAGGAATCCATCAAAATCCTTGAGGAGAACACAGGCAGCAACCTCTTCGACCTCTGCCGCAGCAACATCTTCCTAGGAACAACGCAAAAGGCAAGGGAAGCAAGGGCAAAAATGAACTATTGGGATTTCATCAAGATCAAAAGCTTTTGCACAGCAAAGGAAACAGTTAACAAAATCAAAAGACAACTGACAGAATGGGAGAAGATATTTGCAAACGACATATCAAATAAAGGACTAGTGTCCAGAATCTATAAAGAACTTAGCAAACTCAACACCCAAAGAACAAATAATCCAATCAAGAAATGGGCAGAGGACATGAACAGACATTTCTGCAAAGAAGACATCCAGATGGCCAACAGACACATGAAAAAGTGCTCCATATCACGCAGCATCAGGGAAATACAAATCAAAACCACAATGCGATATCACCTCACACCAGTCAGAATGGCTAAAATCAACAAGTCAGGAAATGACAGATGCTGGCGAGGATGCGGAGAAAGGGGAACCCTCCTACACTGTTGGTGGGAATGCAAGCTGGTGCAGCCACTCTGGAAAACAGCATGGAGGTTCCTCAAAATGTTGAAAATAGAACTGCCCTATGACCCAGCAATTGCACTATTGGGTATTTACCCTAAAGATACAAACGTAGTGATCCAAAGGGGCACGTGCACCCGAATGTTTATAGCAGCAATGTCCACAATAGCCAAACTATGGAAAGAACCTAGATGTCCATCAACAGATGAATGGATCAAGAAGATGTGGTATATATACACAATGGAATACTATGCAGCCATCAAAAGAAATGAAATCTTGCCATTTGCGACAACATGGATGGAACTAGAGCGTATCATGCTTAGTGAAATAAGTCAAGCAGAGAAAGACAACTATCATATGATCTCCCTGATATGAGGAAGTGGTGAGGCAACATGGGGGCTTAAGTGGGTAGGAGAAGAATAAATGAAACAAGATGGGATTGGGAGGGAGACAAACCATGAGTGACTCTTAATCTCACAAAACAAACTGAGGGTTGCTGGGGGGAGGGGGTTTGGGAGAAGGGGGTGGGATTATGGACATTGGGTGGGTATGTGCTTTGGTGAGTGCTGTGAAGTGTGTAAACCTGGTGATTCACAGACCTGTACCCCTGGGGATAAAAATATATGTTTATAAAAAAGGGAGAGAATCTTAAGTAGGCTCCAGCAACAGCATGGAATTCAGTCTTATGACCGTGAGATCATGACCTGAATCAAAATCAAGAGTCAAGACACTTAACGAACTGAGCCACAAAAGTGTCCCTAATCTGAGCTTATCTTTCTTAAAATTAATTGTACTCTATTTTTTGCAAATTTGAAAAACTCATGAAACAAACATAATAAAATTCTTTTTAATGATTAGTTTAAGCAAATATGAGATTTGATTTTTTAAATATAAGCTTGGTAGATTTGAGAAGAGGTTATAAAAGGTTTTAATTAATGTTATTCCTAACATGAAAATTTATTGGTAGTGTTGGGTAGTAATGCTATTATAACCATAAACATAAACAATATGGATAAAATGGGTTATAAGATACAATTTTATACAAGACTTGAAGAAATATTTTCTTAGTACCTTCATGACCAGGATTAATTTTAACTTTAGCAATTAAAAAGTATTATAAATATGTGTTGGCTTCTCTACCTCTCTTATTAAGAGTATATAGGCATAAAGAATATTGTTTTTAAAACTAAAAATGATACATATCTCATTAATTTGAAAACTGTGCTGTTTTTTCTTTCTTTTAAAGATTTTATTTATTTGACAGAGGTCACAAGTAGGCAGAGAGGCAAGCAGAGAGAGAGGGGGAAAGCAGGCTCCCCGCTGAGCAGAGAGCCCAATGTGGGGCTCGATCCCAGGACTCTGGGATCATGACCTGAGCCGAAGGCAGAGGCTTTAACCCACTGAGCCACCCAGGCGCCCCTGTGCTGTTTTTTTCCACATGGATCTGCAAGTGGTGGGTCAAATTTGAGACACGCTGTTGTGTATTCATTTTCAGTCAGGATGAGATGATTTCTCTTGATGATTGCTAAATAAGAAAAGTTTGCTCAGACATGTTGAAACTGCTGTGAAATATACACTGTCCTTCTATGAGTGATTGGATTTTTTTTTGGTTACCTGTTGAACAAGTGCAGTGAATGACTTGAAGCTGTAATTCTTCATCCCTGACCTTACTGGAATTGTTCATTGACTTAGGTTTAGAATTTTCCTTTTCTAATTCATATCTTTAAAGAAACATTTTGGGATATCAGACATGTTTGTAAAATATGATGCTAGTAAAATATAAAGCAATAAGACCTATCACATAACTACACAAAGTATCGCAAAAAATGAAAGTTTCATAATACAATTTATTGCTAAATTTTACAGTTCCGCATTTGCAATGTTTAAAACAATATCAAAATGGCATGGAGGCAGTTAAATCACAGCACATTAAAATTCATTCTTTAGAATGAAAATTTTTCTCCAGTTTTTAAAATTACACCATCAGAACTTATTTACTCACATAAGCAGCCTGTAAACAGAGGTAACTTGAGGAGGAGACTGGTGTCATCAGCCTGACATAGTCACCTCCGTACAGTGTAGCAGTCATCCATCTTCCACAGTTTCCTCTAGTTCATGTCAAAGACTGAGAATGGTCTTAGGCAACAAACATTGTCCTACAGTACGCTGCTGAAAGATCTCTTCCTAAATTGTTAGTGGGCCTGTTGGATCACTGTCCACTTCATCATGAGGCATGTGAAGTTCATGACTGATGTTTATTATTATTATTTGAACCATGATCTTTCACAGAGCGACTGGGGACACCTTGCAGAACCCTAAGATTCCTTAAGGAACACTATATAGAGGTATTTATCTGATCTTTGAGACCTGCTGATCTACAGCAGGTTTCTGTGCAGAATTATTGGATGGGCCTTCCTTTTGTTGGGGATTCCCATATATCAGTCTCCACGTTTTTACGTGGACTGTTCAGGGCTCTACATATTTCTGCCTGGAGATTGGGGGTTATATGCTTGGCTTCCATTACTCTTAGATTTAAGCAACGTGAAGACAGTGGACAAGAACCTCACCATTCGGAATGTAGACTTTTCACTTACTATCCATGTTTTTAGCCTGGCACCTCTTCTTCACCTTTCACTGTGTTTAGTGTCTTTGGGTTTGGAGAATCTCTGGTCTGATTCATTCACAGATTGAATTCCCTGTTCTGACCACTTCTGTATGGACATTCAGCCAAAGCTTGTATTTTTAGCCCCATACCTTACCTGTGATTTACTATATGTGGTGCCTTTGACTCCTCATATTTTTCAGGTATTTTCAGTCCCATATCTTACCTGTGATTTATCTATATTTACTATATGTTACCTGTTTTTACTATATGTACTATTTGTGACCCCTCATAAATTTTTATGGGGCTTATGGTATAAATTGGTTTACTTTTTTCTTCCTTATCACCCTTTCCTGCAGGTTTTTGGTGTTCAGTTTTCTCAGCTGTGAGAAATCCTCCATTCATGTTCCATCTTCCAGAACTTTATTGGCAACTTTCATCTGTGTTGTCTCTGTTCCTCTTATTTGTATTGTCTGCACTGTTCTCTTAGTCTTTAAGAAATTCTAACTCTTTATTTCTTTATTCTCATTGTTAGTGGAGTTTCAGGAAGGAACAGGGATAAGGACACATATTCAGGATGCCATGATTTAACCAGATGTCGTTCATTGAAACTCTTAATCCCTTTCTTGTTGAGGAAAAGTTCAACATGGTGAGGGATGCTTTTGAAGTGTTGGAACTGAAGTGAAGGATTTTTAGGCTTGGGCTCAGCCTGGAAGTAGAAAACTGGCAGCCTGCAGGTCCGAAACAGCCTTCAGATGTTTTATTTGAATACTCCAAGTTTGGTCTTTAATTAGTGCTATTTTATTTTAAAGTTTTTAGAGAGGGGAAGGGTCAGAGGGAGAGGGAAAGAGGAAATCCCAAGCAAGCTCTGCTCCCAGCATGGAGCCTGCGGTGGGGCTTGATCCCACAACCCTGAGACCACAACCCCAGCCAAAATCAAGAGTTGGATGCCCAACCGACTGAAGCACACAGGCATTCCAAATTGTGCTATTTTAAAAATAGTAGAGAGTTCGCATTATAATCAAGAAGTCAGACATCTTTAAACAAAATCAGATCTGGTTGTATATTCTTGCATGGTAACAGTTGGCTGGAGAGGGATGATTGGGTATTTGCTCACTAGTTTGCCACAGTGGTCTGCAGTTTGGCTCCATTCACAACTCTGATTTGATTTTGCACTGCCCCCACCTCAGAAGAGTGTTTCCTGGATTTAGGAAATTCATGACATGTTATACATTTGTGGTGTTATCTTCTGTCTGCTGAAAGATTCAATCACTAATTCTTTTTTGTAAAGTATATCATTTTTTATCTCATTTCTCTTATACAGATACATTTTCTTTCTTTCCTTTACCTTCTCTTAAAGTAAATTAACTGTTTTCTTGTAATAAGACAATGGCAATACCATTTATAAATTAAGACAAAAAATAGATAGTAAATTCATGGAAAATGCTTAGCCATGCTAATCAATGATGTATCATTTTGTGCTTTATTAAATTAGACACTTCCTCCTTTTAAAAACCAAAAGAATAAGAAAGCAAAAAGATAGTACAATGCTGATAAGTTTATGGTAAAACCAACACACTCATATATTGCCAACGGAAATATAGAGTGACGTCTCCTTTTGGGAAAACAAGTGGGTAACATATACTTTATTTTTTTATTTTTTATTTTATCATTTTATTTTGTAAAGATTTTATTTATTTATTTGACAAACAGAGATCAACAAGTAGGCTGAGAGACAAGCAGAGAGAGAGAGAGAGAGAGGAAGAAGCAGGCTCCCTGCTAAGCAGAGAGTCCAATGAGGGACTTGATCCCAGCACTCTGGGATCATGACCTGAGCTGAAGGCAGAGGCTTTAACCGACTGAGCCACCTAGACACCCCAGGTAACATATACTTTATTTTATTTTTATTTATTTATTTATTTATTATTTTTTTAAATTTGACAGAGAGCACAAGTAGGCAGAGAGGCAGGCAGAGAGAGAAGGGGAAGCAGGCTCCCTACTGAGCAGAGAGCCTGATGACATATACTTTAAAAGAACATATAAGCTATGTGCATAAAAGTAGTTTTGAAAGTTATAACAGCAAGAGGAGGAAAAAAGAAGGAGGGAAATTTAAACATCCAATGGAAGAGTACGATTGTAGTCCAGCAACAATGGAGATACTGGGGGTGTATGGAAATATACAACCAAAAGTCTGTTACATGTTAGAAAGATTATAATATAATGCTTAGGGAAAATGTCAGAGTAATCAATTACATTTTTATACTTTTACGAGTTATCCAAATATACAGACCAAAACCAGAAAGTTATTATTTTTTATTTTATTTTATATTTTTAAATATTTATTTATTTATTTCTGAGAAAGAGAGCGCATGAGGAAGGGGGTGGCAGAGGGAGTGAATCTTCAAGCAGACTTTTGGCTAAGTGTGGAGCCTGCTGGAGGTCTCGATTTTATGACCCATGAAATCATGACCTGAGCCAAAACTGAGTCAGACACTTAACTAACTGAGCTACCTGGGTGCCTCCTAATTTTATAATTTTAAATGTAATATAAAGTAAAAGAGTTACTATTTTTCTTGATTTTAAGTGTGATGTTTGTTTGTAAAAGTAGTGAAAATAATATGAAGTATATAGGAAAAGTTAAAAACCAGTCTTAATTCTACTACCTCAAAAGAATCACTGTCAATACTTTGATACATGTGTATATTATAGACTTCTATTACAGCTTTATTGAGGCTTAATTAAATAAAGTGTACATTTTCAAAGTGTATACAATTTCATAAGTTTTGAAATGTGTCTCCACAAGTGATATATATATCAACACAATCAAGATAATGAACATATCCATCATTCCCAAAACTGTCCTCTCTCCTTCCATAATTGCTTTCTCTTATCTCATCTCTTAGAAGCAACCATTGATTACTGTCAGCATGGCTTGGTTTGAATTTTCTTGAATTATATATAGATGAAATAATACAGGACACCTTTTGGTCTGGCTTATTTCAGTCAATATAATTATTTTGGAATTCATCCATGTTGTGTTCTGTATCAATATTTCATTCCTTTTTACTGCTGAATAGTATTCTGTTGTATAGATTTACCACAATTTGTTTATTCATTTATCTGTTGATTATTTATAGTCTGGTTATTGATATAAAAATTGGTTACTGGTATAAAAAGGTTGAATGTTCGAAAGATTGGGAGAAGCTGTAAAGTATCCAGATATATGGCAACTTTCAGGACAACTTAGAATCTTTCAGGAACACTCTACCAGGAGTATATCCTATTCCCACCCTCATATCACTGCTTGAATGTGATCTATGAATTAGGGTAATTGAACAAGGTGATTCTCACCCAAAATTTCTCAAAATGACAAAAGATATTTATAATAAGTCAGAAAGGTTGTATTCGTCATGGACTAGAAATTCAAAAATTTCAAGAGAACTTCCATTTAAATTTTGTAATTTTAATAGAAGAGGAAAGAAAGGAGAGTAAATTATTAAGAAAAAAAGAGGTAGAAAATAATTTCAAAGCTGAAGAAAGAAATGATTTTTCAGTTTTTGAGATATACTTAGTATCAAGCAGAATGTACACAATAATTTCACTTCATGGGTGCAAATTTAAAAATATTGAGGATAATGAGAAAAGTCAGAGTGATCAGAAAGAGAAAAACAGTTTTTCTATGAAGAAATGAAAATCAAATTGACATCACATTTCTTATCAAAAACAATGTATTAGAAAAATATTGGAACAAAATGTTTGCTATTTGGAAGGAAAATGATTTTGGACTTAAAATTTCATATCTAGTGAAAGTGGCATTCAAAGTGGCATTTGAAAGTTCTACCGAAGACCTTTTAGAATTAAAAAAGTCTTAAAAAATTAACCACACATAAACTCTGAAAGAATTGCTAGAAAACCTCCATAAATAAATAAATACACATACATATGTACACATTTAACAAACCTATGAGATTCAAAACATAAACAGACAAGAAAAAATTTAATCCAAAGAAACACATAAAACATTAGTTAATTCGAAACAATTATTTGTACAGAATCTAAAAATAAAAATAGCTATTTGGGTTTCAAATCCTAGATGATCTCAACATGTAACGCAGTTGGAGGACTAGAAGGGTGTGGTAGAGACAGAAGTTTCTAAGAATGTGGGGGGAAGGGACGAACAATGGAAATTGTGAGTGAAAAGTTCGGACTTACAAAGACCTGTCCTAGAGGCCCCAAATGCAAATAATAGAATATCAGGATGAGAGAAATGAGAAGATGTAAGGAAAAAATTATCGAATAATAGGAGAGAATTTCCCCCATACTGAAGAGAGAAAAAGACCTACAACTGTCCCAGAAATGTTCCATTAAAAACATTTACTCTCAGCTTTTATGTACACGTCTTTGTGTGGACACATGCTTTCGTCTTTTTGGACAAATATTTAGAAATGAAAGAGCTGGATCATATAGTGGGTATGTTTCTTTTGAAGAAATTGCCAGAATGTTTTCCAAAGTGGTCCTACCATTTCACATTCCCATTAGCAGTGTATCAGAGTTCTAATTCTTCCATATCCCTGCAAAAACTTCAAATGAACAGGCTTTTAAATTTTAGTCATTCTAATAGGCATGTAGTGTTTATCTCATTAAGGGTTTTTTTTACAGTTATAAAATTTTATTTATTGAGTTATGATAGACATTGTGGCTTTAATTTGCATTTCTTAAGTGACTAGTGATGTTGAAAATCTTTTCTTGTGTTTATTTGCCATCTGTCTCTTTTTGGAGGATGTCTGTGTTCAAATCTTTCACATATTATTTCTTATTATTGAATTCTGAGAGTTCTTTATATGTTCTGGAAATAAGTCCTTTATTGGATATATGTTATGCAGTTATTGTCTCTGTGGTTTGTCTTTTCATTCTCTTCAGTGTCTTTTGAAGAGCCAAAGCCTTAACTTTGACGAAATTGAATTTATCAGTTTTTTTCTTGTATGGATCATGCTTTTGATTTTATTTTTATTTAGCCTAGATATTTTTTGCATAAGTTTTTTAGTTTTAGGTTTTATATTTGGTTTGTTTTGAGTTAATTTTTGCATGCAGTGTAAGTTGTGAATTGGTTTTGTTTGTTTGTTTGTTTTTTCCCCACTGTTCTAGTACCATTTATTAAGTCTATATGTTCTTTTCTGGATTGACTTTGCATCTTTGTCAAAAATCAACTGGGACTCCTGGTTGGCTCAGTTGGTTAAGCATCTGACTTTGGCTTGTGTCATGATCCCGGGGTCCTGGGATTGAGTCCCACATCGGGCTCCTTGCTTAGCAGGGAGCCTGCTTCTCCCTCTCCTTGCAGCAACCCCTGCTTGTGCTCTGCCTCTCTCTCTGACAAATAAATAAAATCTTAAAAAAAAATCAACTGACCACTTATATGAGTGTTTGTTTTTGGACTTTTTATTCTGGTTCATCCATTTGTTTATTTGGTACTCATATCACACTGTCTTGATTACTGTTGTTGTATAGTAAGTCCTGAAGTCAGGTAGTGTTAAGTCCTCTAACTTAGTTATTTTTAAGAAGTTTTTTTGCTATTCTAGGCAAATTTGCATTTTCATATGGATTATATAATTAGCTTGTCAAGTTAGACAAACAAGCACCCTCGAATTTTGATTTCAATTGTATTACATCTGTAGATCAATTTGAGGAGAATTAACCTCTTAACAATATTGAGTCTTTTGATCTATGTCTATTTACTTATGTATTTTTTAGTTTCACTTAGCACTGGTTTGCAGTTTTTAGTATTCAAGTCCTGTACATCTTCCATCAGCTTTATTTCTAAGTATTTTATATATATACATGTAGTTGGTT
>NC_081565.1:30279873-30329636 GCF_022355385.1 Mustela nigripes
GGGGTGGGATTATGGACATTGGGGAGGGTATGTGCTTTGGTGAGTGCTGTGACGTGTGTAAACCTGGTGATTCACAGACCTGTACCCCTGGGGATAAAAATATATGTTTATAAAAAATAAAAAATTATAAAAAAAAAAGAATGAGGTCATAATATTTTATGTAATAGGTCTACAAATGCAAAAAAATTAATTATACAACTATAGGAACTGATAAGAATTCATTAAAATCACAATTCATTGCTGAGTAGAACACATTTTAAAAACTACATGAATATTTTGACTTACATTTAATTATTTGAAATTATGTCTATACCTATGTGCACATGTGTGTATGTGTAGGCACATACACATGTGGGTATGTGTATAAGGATGAGAATATTAAAATGTCAACAACAGTTATCTCTTTCAGTGATAAGATTACAAATTATTTTTCCTTATCTATATTTTTCAAATTTTGTATAGTGAACATGCACTGTTTTTTAAAAAAAGTGCTAAAATGATGAAATGACATAATGAATGCTAAAATGCCAACTATATTAGTTGCTCTTTTCCTATGATTTACCTTAGTGAATATTTAGGAATGTTAAGAAAGCCTTTCTTGAATTATAATTCATGTCAAAATGATTATTTCTTATGATATAGGGCCTTTAACAAAGCACATCTGAAGAATAAATCCAGCCAAGCATAAGTACAACCTGGAAAATGAAAACAAGAGCAACAGCCTTAAATCCTCCACAAAGACTTTGTAGGTTGGTATATAATAAGATTCAGGTTTTAATAATAGAAAAGAATTTCAAAGCAAAATGTATATATTAATGTCAAGTTAGGACCAAGTGCAAATAAGGCCAGCAGCTCTGAAGCATTATTCTGTCTTCTAGATTCCGTTTCTCACCTGTCCCTCAATAGCCTGGGAAAATGCTACACATCCTGAGTGTTCAACAAATATTTATAAAGATAAATGGCAAAGTAACTTTTCAAGGATTATCTAGCAATTTGCCATGGCTAACACTAGGACAGATACCTAGAGGAAAGTTCGCCAAATACAGATTCTAATTTTAAGTTAGCAAATATTTGTCAAAGTATACCAAGTACTCTAGGTACTTACACATACTTGAGCTACTTTAATTTCCTAAGAGAGAAATATATTTTTCTCTGGTTAGATTTGAGGACACTTAAGCTCTTTAAAGTGAAAGATCTTGCTCACAGGAAAGAACAAGATGGGTAATGTTGTGCCATCTAACAAATGAACAAATAGAGACAGGTAGGGGTACTTCTACTGATACCAGATGAGAAGTTTTATTTGACGTTAGAATGAAAGTGGTGAGTATCTTTACTAAGCAAGGCCCAAGAACTATGCTGGATACCAAGGACACACTGGTTCTTAAAAAGTACAAGCCCAGTGTTTATCTTCATGGTGCTTACAGTCTAGATGGGAAAAAAACAAGCATTAGGTCAACAACCTCATTAGAACTTATTTTAAATAATGAAAAGGACTTTAATAGAAAACCATAGGCGAATCAGGTGTTGTGCAGGTGAAGAAAGTAGCTAAGATTATTCCAGGTAGGTGACATAGCTATCTGAAGGCTCTGAGACAAGAAAAAGCCCTGATAATCCAAGAGAATGGACAACAGCCAGCCAGGGTGATTGGATAGGGACCAAAAGCAGATAGTAGCAATCGATAAGGTTGGAAGATAGGCAGAGCCAGAAGGAACTTGTAAGGAGTGTTAAGGATTATTGTTTATCTTTATCTAAGGAGCAAAATGAGGCCAAGACTTATTTTAAATAAAGGAATGGCACAACACAATTTCTCTTTTTAAAAGGCTTCATTGCCTACACAGTGGAGAAAAGACTCGAGGGAGGCAAAAGTGAACATGGTGTGATGGATAAGTCACGTGTGCTGCCTTGTACTTTCCTTCTCAGTTTACAAGTCCCCAAAATGCCTTTAAGTTTTTTCCCCTGTGACATTCTTAGTCATGTAGTATGAGTGAGATCCATCTCCCCTCAGTTCTAAAGGTGAGTCTCCAATCAGCAAAATCTATACCTCTGACTATGATGAGTACTTTAGGGAAGGACACATGACCTGAATTGGTTAAATTTTTAAAAAGGGGGGGGGGACTACTGGGAAAGAAGTTTTGTCACTACTCTACACAAGCTTCTGGGAGAAATGATTTTTCTTCCTAAACATCATGAACAAGGAAGCATGAGGACACAGAACCTCCTAGCAGCCCCCTTGTTGTACAGGACGATCCAGTTTTAAGAGGGAAATAACACCATAGAAAGTAAAAAAGAGAAACTGAAGGAATACAAAATTCTGGTAACACTGGTAACATTCTCACTCAAGTCTTGCCTGAAGCTGACCCTAACTCAGGCCTTTTCAATCCATTATACCAATAAAATTATTTTATTGTTAAAGCTATTTTCTATTATTTGTAACCCCCAAAAAAATTCCTTATGGAGATATCTCTTAGAAGGCTGTACTCCAGGGTAGAGATATCATCAGCATGAGCTAGGGCTCTAGTGGTAAATGTTGATAAACATGATGAATTTGAGATTTATTTAAGAGATATACTCAAAAGAATTGTAAACAGTTTAAGAGAAAAAGAGGTATGAAGGATGACTGCTAGGTTTCTGGGTGATAAACAGTGATAAACAATTCAGGACCATGGAAGAGGGAGCAAAATTCGGGGTGGGTTCAAGGTCAAGGGAGGCCAGCATAGGTGTGCACACCTTAAGTCTGAAGATCCTGTGAGCGATCTAAGTAGAAATGTTATAGGCAATTGGGCATACAAAGCACATAAGAAAGGAGTAATAAAATAGTACTACATAACAAGCTTTGTCTGCCTCCATTTCTCACTTTCCTTCAAACAGATGCAAAAGAGCAAGTCTATACAATATCTTATAATCAGCCTATTCTCAGTCTCTGAAATGATAGCCAGAAGAGTGACAAGAAAAAAATAAAGCAAGATATTCTCTAGGGAGCAAAGGAAAGTCTTTCCTAGTCCCTAGAAAATGACAGAAATGCTAAGGAAAGTAGGTCTTGGGTATGAGCTATACATCTTCAGTAAATGGAGTATAACATGGAAAGCAAAAAACAAAACAAAACCCAAACACATTAGTAAACTGACAATTCAGAAGAGAAAAGAGTTTCAGCTAGTAACAATATTAAAAAGTCTATCTTTCCCACTAAGACGCTATGATGTATGTGAGGTCTGAACATGCTCAAGCAGGGGTAAAATTGTTCTGTAGTGAGTCTTGCTTGCCGAAGAAATGGTCTTTGTGGATCCAAGGGAAGCAGATGCCATATACAATGGGGGGGGGGGGATTAAATGCCCAAACTGACAGCCACAGATGGAGCGATGTCTATGTGTTTCTCTTTTTTTGTATCCAAAGCCATGACATTTTGTTGTGGAAAGTGGGAAGGAATGTATGAGTTTCAAGGTGATACAATCTTCAAAGCAGCATTTCTGGAACCGGCAATTTCTCTCTAATAATGCAACTCATTTAAGGAATTTAGTAATAATTTTTTTATATTCAAAGAAAGAAGGCATTATTTCTGTGATCAGAAAATATTTGATATTTGATGGAAATAAATGGTTTGACATCTTAATTGCATGGCAGAAGACAAATTCCCTGTAAAGGAGGAAAAGATATCCTATATGAAGAGAACAATCTAAAGCTAAAACAATAGGAATGAGACTGCAATGAAAAAAACATAAAAGAAGCCAAAATTAGCAAGAGAGGAAACAACATGTGTTGGAAGGAATGTGGAGAAAGGGGAACCCTCTTACACTGTTGGTGGAAATGCAAGTTGGTACAGCCACTTTGGAAAACAGTGTGGAGATTCCTCAAAAAATTAAAAATAGAGCTTCCCTATGACCCTGAAATTGCACTACTGGGTATTTACCCCAAAGATACAGATGTAGTGAAAAGAAGGGCCATCTGTACCCCAATGTTTATAGCAGCAATGGCCACGGTCACCAAACTGTGGAAAGAACCATGATGCCCTTCAACAGACGAATGGATAAGGAAAATGTGGTCCATATACACTATGGAGTATTATGTCTCCATCAGAAAGGATGAATATCTAACTTTTGTAGCAACATGGATGGGACTGGAAGAGATTATGCTGAGTGAAATAAGTCAAGCAGAGAGAGTCAATTATCATATGGTTTCACTCATTTGTGGAGCATAACAAATAGCATGGAGGACAAGGGGAGTTAGAGAGGAGAAGGGAGTTGGAAGGGGAGGTGAACCATGAGAGACTATGGACTCTGAAAAACAATCTGAGGGGTTTGAATCAGTGGGGGTGGGAGGTTGGGGGAACCAGGTGGTGGGTATTAGAAAGGGCACGGATTGCATGGAGCACTGGGTGTGGTGCAAAAATAATAAATACTGTTATGCTGAAAATAAAATTAAATTTAAAAAAAAGAAACAAAGTGCAACTGAGGAATTAAAATCAATGTTGGAGGCAGTTAAGGGCAGGAAAACTGAACAAATGTTGCAGAAGACAAACTTGAAAAGTTGCATAAGTATAGAAAAGGAGAAAAAACAAAGACATAAAAACTGAAAATATAAGCACATGAGGAAGGCAAGCCAAAGAAACCAAGTCTAATATAAGAGAAAGGGAATGATTTCAAAGTATCTCTAAAGGTTCAAAAAATCAAGAAAAATCTGGAAAACCAAGTTTGAAAATAGACAGGAACAAGGGAGCTCCTGGAGGTAAACATGCAGAAACTCTGGCCAACCTGGGGACAGAAGAAACTCTTAGGGCACAGACTATAAGGGACCACTACCCATTGGTTTATGCCACTTGTTCAAGCTTCAACTCAGGAGACAGCATCCAACTGTTCAAGTATAGACAAATGACTTAAGAAAAAAAAATATTTCCAGGATCTTTAAATAGGTTCTACTAAACTATAAGCTCTTTACGGGTCAAGACGAAATATATGTATAGTGTATGTACAATAACCATAGTCCCACCAGGGATCTACTCAATAAATCCTTGTTAAATGAATGAATACTAACCATGTGAATACTAAATAGACTATACTTATACAGATATATTTTTAGATAAATTAAGGACACAAAATCAAAAACCATTCCTTCACCACTGTCTCCATTCAATCATTCACAAATGTCCACTGTTTTTATTCTTAGAGTTCTCTCTATCCTACCCTTCTCTCCATTCACATTTCCATGACCTCAGTTCAGGCCTTTAGCCTTACTCATATTCACTACAGCAATGAATGTGATAATTCATCCTCAGGTATGCATATATAATTGATCGATTAATTTATGATAAAGGAGCCAAGAATATACAATGGCAAAAGGACAGTCTCTTCAATAACTGGTGGTGGGAAAACTGGATAGCCACATGGAAAAGAATAAAAGTAGACTACTTTCTTACATTATACACAAAAATTAACTCAAAATAAAAAAGACTTGAATGTAAGGCTTAAAAACCATAAAATTCTTAGAAGAAGACATAGCTCCTTAACATTGATGTTGGCAATGATTTTTTAGATCTAACACCAAAAACAAAGGCAACAAAAGTACAAACAAATAAGTTTGACTATATCAAACTAAAAAGCGAAGGACATCATCAACAAAACTAAAGACAACGTAATGAATGGAAGAAAATATCTCAGTTCATACATCTCATAAGGGGTTGAAATCCAAAATATGTAAAGAACTCATACGTGAGAGCAAAAATCCAGTCTAATTAAAAAGTGGACAGAATATCTAAACAGACATTTTCCCCGAAGAAGACATATAGATTGGCAACAGGTAAATAAAATATGCTCAACATCACTAATCATCAGAAAAATACAAACCAAAATCACAATGCGTTGTCACCTCACACTTGTTAGAATGGTGATTACAAAAAAGACAAGAAATGTTGAGTGTTGGGGAGGATGTGGAGAGAAAGAAATCCTTGTTCACCGTTGGTTGAAATGTAAATTGGTGAGCCACTATAAAAAACAGAATGGAGGATCCTTAAAAAATAAGTAATAGAACTACCATATGATCCAGCAATTCTACTTCTGTGTATAGATCCAAAGAAAACAAAAACTGGGGTGCCTAGGTGGTTGAGTTGGCTAAGCATCTGACTCATGCTTTCAGCTAAGGTTATGATATCATGGATCATGAGATCAAGCCCCATGTCCGACTCCACACTCAGCAGGGAGTCTGCTTGAAGATTCTTTCCTTCTGCCTCTCCTCCTCCTGTTAATAAATGAATAAATCTAAAAAAAAAAAAAAACACTGAGTCAAAGAGATAAATGTATCCACATGCTCACTGCAGCATTAATTACAATAGCCAATATATGGAAACAACCTAAGTATGCATAGACAGATGAGTAAGTAAAGATATCCAGTCATTAAAAAAGAATGAAATCTTGCCACTTGCAATAGATGGATCTTGACAGCAACATGCTAAGTAAAATAAGTCAGACAGAAAAAGAAAAATACCATATGATCTCACTTACATGTAGAATTTTTTTTAAATGAAGTTAAGTTTATAGATATAGAAAGAGATTTATGGTTGCAGGGTGGGGATGAGGGTAGGTAAAATGGGTGGAGAGGGTCAAAATGTACAAACTTCCAGTTATAAAGTAAAGTCATGGGGATGTGTTAATAACTATTGTTAATAACACTGTAATGCATATTTGAAAGCTCTTAAGATAGTAAATCTTAAAAGTTCTTGTCACAAGAAAGAAAAGTTCTGTAACCATGTATAGTGTCAGATGTTAATTCGACTTATTGTGGCGATCATTTCACAGTATGTACAAATATTGAATCATTATGTTGCACACTTGAAACTAATATAATGTTATGTCAATTATACCTCAATTTAAAAAAATAATTATCAATGAAAAATGACATAAAACACAAATAAAATTTTTAAAAGCCCTTTCAGTTATCAAGGGTACTAATAATCATAGTTAATATTTTCTTTTTTTAAGATTTATCTGAGGGGCAGATGGGAAGGGAACAAAAATATCAAGGAGATTCCACATGGAGCCTGAAGCCAGGCGCAGGGCTCAATCTCATGACCCTGAGATCACAACCCACTCTGAAACCAAGAGTTGGACATCTGACCAACTGTACCACCCAGGAGGCCTATAGTTAATATTTCCTTAACACAGGGGCCCTCCTATGCATTGCAGGATGTTTATCACCATCACTGGCCTCCCATTACCCAGTAGATACCAGCAGCAACACCTGTACCCTGTTTTCACAATCAAAAAGTCTCCAGACATTATCAAATGTTCACTAGTGAACAGAATCACCCCCCAGCTGAGAAACATTGCTCTGGGGACAAAATTCTGCAATTCTGAGAACTTTCAAAACAAGAAAGGAATACAATTGCCTAATATCAACACCCAAGGTCAATTTTAATCTGAGATTAATTAAGAAATAAACCTATAATGAAAATTATGAGCTTTGGTTCTAGCTTTCTGGCCTCTGAGTGTGACAGTGAACTGACTAGTCCAAAAGAAATACTGAATCCCAAACAGTGATAGACTCACAGAGAAAAATTATGCTTGATTTTTTTTCTAGCCAAATTAATGTTGGTTGAGCACACAAATTAACTAGAGAGCTGCTACTTATGGTTCAAGATTCCTTACTTTTTATGATGTTATTTTACAACAAGTATTATTCTCTTCATAAATGCTCAAAAGTTGGGGGGCACCTGGGTGGTTCAGTCAGTTAAGCATCTGACTTGATTTGGGCTCAGGTTATGATCTCTGGGTGGTGAGATCAGGCCCCACATCAGGCTCCATGCTGCATGGAGTCTGCTTATGATTTTCTCTCTCTCCCTGTATCCCTGCCCCATCCTGCTTAAGCACTCTCTCTCTCCAAAAAAAAAATAAAATAAAATAAAAATAAACGTTCAAAAGGAAAATATCAACCATAATCTTAAAAAATCATATGTAATCACATTTAGCTTCCAGAGATGGTCTTTTCAGTCTTTCGGAAACAATGTTAGTTGTGGTTAACAGCTTCAGTTTTGGAGCTAAGTTTTTCCCCAAATAAATTCCTGCTTTGCCTAGTAACCTTAAGCAAGTTACCTATGTCTTCTGTATCTCAGGCTCCTCAATGGTAAAATGGGAACAATAATAGTAGTTCACAGAATTTTGTAAGGATTAAATATATTAATACATGTAAAGCATTCTAATTTTAGGATTGTTCTATCTTTGTGAAAAATACTGTTGGTATTTTGATAGGGATTGAATTAAATGTGTAGATTGCTTTGGGTAGTATAGACATTTTAACAGTATTTGTTCTTCCAACCCATGAACATGGAATGTCTTCCCATTCCTTTGTGTCATGTTCAATGTCTTTCATTAGTGTTTTAGAGTTTTCAAGTGCAAAGTCTTTAATCTTTGGTTAGGTTTATTCTTAGATATCTTTTGTTTTGGGTACAACTGTAAATGGGATTGATTCCTTAATTTCTCTTTCTCATCTTCATTTTTGGTTTATAGAAATGCAACAGATTCCTGTAGCTTGATTTTGTATCCAGCACCTTTACTGAATTTGTGTATCAGTTCTAGCAATTTTTGGATGGAGCCTTCCAGGCTTTCCATATAGAGTGGCATGTCATCTGTAAATAGTGAACACTTTACTTCTTCCTTATTGATTTGGGTGTCTTTTTTTCTTTGTTGTCTGATTGCTGCAGCTAGGACTTCCAGTATTATGGTAAACAACAGTGTTAAGAATGGACATCCCTATCTTTGTTCTAACCATAGAGAAAAAGCTCTGTTTTTCCCCATTGACAATGATATTAGCTGTAGGCTTTTCATTTATGGACTTTATATGAGATATATTCCTTCTAACCTTACTTTGTAGATGGTTTTTATCAGGAAACAATGTTGTACTTTGTCAAATGCTTTTTCTGCATCTACTGAAATGATTGTACGGTTCTTACCCTTTCTTTTATTACTGTGGTGTATCATGTTGAGTTATTTGTGAGTATTGCAAAAGACCCCAAATAGCCAAAGCAATCTTGAGAAAGAAAAGTAAAGCTGGAAGCATCACATTTCCAGACTTCAAGTTACATTACAAAACTGTAGTGATCAAAACAGAATGGTACCGACACAAAAACAGACACACAGATCAACAGAACAGAAACAGAAACCCCAAAAATTAATCCACAACTATACGGTCAATTAATCTTTAAGAAAGAAGGGAAGAGTATAAAATGGGGAAAAGGCAGTCTCTTCAACAAATGGTGTTGGGAAAAACTAGACAGTAACATGCCAAAGAATGAAACTGGACCACTTTCTTTATATCGTACATAAAAATAAATTCAAAATGGACTGAAAATCTAAATATGAGAGATGAAACCATAAAGATCCTAGAGGAGAACACAGGCAGTAACCTCTTTGACATCAGCTTTCTAGATATGTCTCCTGAGGCAAGGAAAACAAAAGCAAAAATAAACTATTTGGGCCTCATCAAAATAAAAACTTCTGCATAGCTAAGAAAATGATCAAAACTACAGAATGGGAGAAGATATTTGCAAATGATACATCTGATAAAGACTTAGTATCCAAAATATGTGAAGAACTTCTAAAACTCAGTACCCAAAAAATGAATAATCCAATTTAAAAAATGGGCAGAGGACATGAATAGACATTTTTCCAAAGAAGACATGCAGATGGCCAACAGACACATGAAAAGATGCTCAATATCATTCATCATCAGGGAAATGTAAGTCAAAACCACAATGAGATATCACTTCACACCTGTCATAAGGGCTAAAATCAACCACACAAGAACAGATGTTGGTGAGGATATGGAGAAAGCAGAATCCTCTGGCAATGCTGGTCATAATGCAAACTGGTGTAGTCACTGTGGAAGACAGTATGGAGGTTCCTCAAAAAGTTAAAAATAGAACTACCCTATGACCCCTCAATTGCATTACTGGGTATCTATCCAAAAAAATATAAAAACACTAATTTAAAGGGATCCATGTATCAGCATTATCTACCATAACAAAAGTATATAAACAGCCCAAATGTCTATGGACTGATGAATGGATAAAGAAGATGTGGTGTACACACACACACACGAAATGGAATATCACTCAGCCATATGCAATAGACATGAATGGAGCTAAAGCATTATGCTAAGAGAAATAAGTCAGTCAGAGAAAGACAAATACCATATGATTTCACGCATACATAACTTTAAGAAATAAAACAAATGATCAAAGAGGGAAAAAAGAGACAGGAAAACCAAGAAACAGACTCTTTACTGTAGAGAACAAACTGATGGTTACCAGAGGGGAAGTGGGTAGAGGGATGGGTGAAAGAGGTGATGGGGATTAAGGAGTACATTTGTAAGGGGTGCCAGGTGTTGCATGGAAGGGTTGAATCACCATACTGTATAACCGAAACTAATACTATGCTGTATGTTAACTAACTGGAATTTAAATTAAAACTTTAAAGAAATACAGGTGAAGTGGATAGTACCTGATATGCATATGCAGTATGGACCAAATAAACAACAACTCATTATTATATATACATCAAACATAGTCTTTTTTTAAGTAGTCCATTTTTTTGAAGTTGTTTTCTATGTTTTTAATTCTAGTTGGTTAACATACAGTGTTATGTTAGTTTTAGGGTGTACAATTATAGTAGCCTGATTCTTTTACTGAGTAACATATCATAAATATCTCCATACCTCTAACATTTTTTCTACAACATGATTCTTAATAGTATGGAAGTACCTCATTTAACATGGTCTCCTGTTTGGAAACATTTAGGAGGATTCCAGATTTGAGTTACTATAAGGTGTTGCAATTGGGCATGCTTCCACATCTCTTTTATGATTTCCTTAAGAAGTAAAGTTGCTGGGATAAAAGGTATATTCAGTTTTAAATCTTTTGGTACATTGTAGGTCCCAGGATTTATATCACCCAGAGTTTCTTACAATATTTTACATTTGGTTTATTATGAAAAGGGGCCTAGGAGATTGTATCTGAGCAAAGTAGAATATGAAGTCAGGTTAGTGCATTCCAAAACCCCTCTGATCAGCAACATAATGTTGAAATGAAAGGTGTGGCTGATGTGAGTGCCCAATGAAGGTGCTGAGTCCTATACCAGCACCTCCAAGCCCAGGCTGTTGGAGCTATCAGCACTCTTCCAATTTAACTAACCCCAGGTAGAAAAACCATCATCTAGCCCCAGGTGTCAGGAATTCTCAGCCTCAAACTTGTTGAGTTGGGGGAAAGTCAGAGCAGCTATACTGACACACATTTCATAGGCTTTCCCTCCTAATTCATTCCATTCATGGAGAATTCCTCTTGGCAAGGTGTTATGGCCCTTGTGTCAGCAAAACCTTGTATAATTTAGAAGTATATTCCTAAAATAGTGAAAGGACTGGAATGTCTCAGAAGCAAAATAATCACTTAAAGAGATTCCATTGCGAAGAACATTGCCAGAGGGAGCTAATCACATTGAATCATAGATGAGGAAGCAATATGACATGGGTGTCCAACCCAGCGACCCAACACTTTATGCCAGGCTGCTATTAAAGAGAGAGGCCTTAAAGATAAATCATTAATATAAGTATGTTAGTAGTTACAGAAGGTGGAAATCTTTGATTCAGGGACTCTCACAAGTATAGAGATCTTCAGGGTCATCTATTCTAGCTCAATAGTCAGCTCTTGCTTGGATTCCATTTACAGTGGTCCTGAAAAGTTATCTTCTGCCTCTGTTTGGACCTTTCTGATAGCAGAGAACTGTTTCTCTCTCCTTAGAACAACTAATACAGCTAGATAGCTCATCTTCATTAAAATCCTGAAATCCATCAGCCTAAATAAACAAACACATAAGCAGACTTTTTCCAAACATCAGTGAGTCCTACAGAATGTTGAAAATGTCATCTTTCCAGCTGGCTCCAGAGTTTTTCTTAGTAAGGAAACTAACTTTGTTTTGAAAACTATCTGATAAGTCATGTGGGGTGAGAAAGATGATGGGTTATAATGTAAGAAGAGAACAAAACCAAACTGTTGTGCCTTAGAAATTAATGAAACTTTGAAGTAAGGCAAGAAGTGAAAAGCTGGAAATGGGACTGAAGAAGGAAAAGGGTTACTGAACAACATAGCCGGATGCCAGGTCCTGTAGGGACAGATGGCCCATTAGAAAGTTCCTGTGCCTGAAATTCTATTAAGAACAAGATTCCATTGTAAGTGGATTTCATTTCTACAATACAAAAGACAGGTTGGTAAGACACTTCTAGAAAGCAATTTAGCAATAAAACCAATTTGCTTTATCCTGATAATCCCAATGCCTAACATCTACCCTGAAAAATTAAATCAAAATGTGAAAATGCTGGATGGATAAAAAGGAAGTGGTGTATACACAGACACACAGACACACACACACACACACACACACACACACACACACACACAGGAATATTACTCAGCCATAAAAAATAATGAAATCCTGCCATTTGCAATGACATGGATGGAACTAGGGAGTGTTATGCTAAGTGAAATAAGTCAGAGAAAGACAAGTACCATATGATCTCACTCATTATGTGGAACTTAAGAAACAAATGCAAAAAGGGGGGAAGAGAGAGAGAGGCAAACCAAGACATTCTTAACTCTAAAGAACAAACTGATGGTCACCAGAGGGGAGGCAGGTCAGGGGGTGAAATAGGTGATGGGGATTTAAGGAGGGCACTTATGATGAGCACAGGGTGTTGTATGGAAGTGCTGAATCACTATATCGTATACTTGAAGCTAGTATTACACTGTATGCTAAGCAGAATTTAAAGAAAAACTTCAAAGGGTGCCTGAGTGGCTCAGTAGGTTAAGCAACTGCCTTTGGCTCAGGTCATGATCCTAGAGTCCTGGATAGAGTCCTGCATCTGGCTCCCTGCTCAGCTGGGAGTCTGCTTCTCCCTCTGACCAATCCCCCATCTCAGGCAATCTCATTCTCTCTTTCAAATATATAAAGTCTTAAAAAAAAAAAAAACCTTCAAAAAATACGAAAATGCAAAAATTAGAACCAACCCAGATCCTAAAACAGAAACTGCTAAATAGATTATGGTACAGTCCCTAGAATATATTGCAACTATTAAATATGATGTTAACAATAATATAACACAGGAAAGTGTATGACAAATGTTTCTGATAGAAAAATTATAATTTAATATTAACCTACTAAGTCAACAAATAAAATGACAACTCCTATGTGTAGAAAATATTTTAAAGAAATACAAAAAAACCTGTTGTTAATAGTCATCTCTAAGGGTAATTTTCTCCTACTTTTCCAAGTTTTTGAAATTTTACATAGCAAACATGTTTAACATTTAGAATGTGAAAATTTTTACATAATCTATATTTAAACATCAATTTTAAATTTCATTTAAAATGTGTTTATTGCTATAGTTCTTTAGCAGCTAGACAAGAAAAATAGCTCCATGGTTATAGAAAAGAAGTCAGCTACCCTTTCTTCATACTCAAGTCTGACCTGGATCAATTCATGTCACTTTTCTGAATGCCAGCTATGGTACAGGAATAAAGCTACCTCCCTGCCTCTTTCATAGGATTGTTGAGGGGGTACAATACATTGGTGAATATGGAAGCCCTCTGGACTCTATATACTTATAAAAGTATAAAGGACTCTTACTGTTAGATTAGATTCTACAGGTAGTCACTTCATTCTTCCATCTTCCAATCCATTCTTCTTTTGCAAATGGCCACTTAATATAATCTGGGGAAATATATTGTACATAGGTCACATTTCTATATAGCATATGTTAGGATAAGATTCATAAAATTCAGTATATGATTTTGAAAGAAAATAGACAAAAATGTCCTGAAACCATGATACCATAATTCTCTTTAACATTCTGTTTTCATGTGGGGTGTTTGTGTGTGTGTGTTATGAGTATCTATGTGCATATATATGGTGTGTGAGGTATGTGTTTGTGTATGTGTACACTGAGGAGAGACCTAGGGAACCAGAGGTAAATTTAGAATTGCAATTGCCTTATAAAGAGATTTGTTTTGTTTTTGTTTTTCTTTTTGCTTTGTTTTGCCTGACTTTCCATGGTGAGTCTCGATATTAAAGAAGAAATTTTCAGGACCAAAGATTACATATTCAAGTTCTGAGGATATGAGCCTATCACATGCTGAAGGAGATCATTCACTGGAACCTCACCTCAATATCTTAATCTTTAATCAGAATTCAAAGTAAATCCATCTTGGGTTCTTTCCAAATGTTACAGGAGGAATCACTAAAAGACCCACATAAAAGGCAGGCAGTTTCTCCTTTTCTTCCTGCAAAAACAAAAAACAAAAAACAAAAAAAAAACAGTAAGTATAGTGGGAAGAACACAAGACTTTAGTAAGAAGCTCAAAGTTCTCTTCCTACTTTCACTAACTATAAGGCCAATTCTGACCACCATCTCAGCACAGTACCCCTTCCTTCCACTCTGCCTGTTACTTCCTCAAATTCCTAGGGATAACTTCTCCCTCTGTCAATCCCTCCCAATTCACCACCAGTTCTTGTGATTGGATCCCTGTGCCTCCCATTTCTTACATTTCTTGTATCCCTTCCCACCCCAGGCCTATGTACTTCAAGTGAGATCAAGATCCCAGCCTGGTCCATCTTCCAGTGATTACATTGGCCATATTGGAAGCTGGACACAAGGAAGCCAGGAGAACACTTTCAAGTTAATGGGCCTCTCCTGACCTGAGTTTCAAGGCTAAGGGACTCAATGATCTGCAGTGCCCTTTCTTGATCTAATAGTCTATGGTTCTATCACAACATGAAAATCAAGTTAACAAATATAATAATCACACCTGAAACTTATATTGTAGGTCAATTCTCAATGCATCTTTACTCACATCAACTCCCTGACCCATACAATGGATAGATAAACCAAGTGTTATCATCTCCATTCTGAAGATACATTTTGGAGATTACTTGATTTACTTTTCCAAGACAGCAAGCTTCAGACCCGTATCTTCTGACTCTTAATTTCTAAGTTCTTTCATCCATAGAATGGTAAACGGGATTTGAATAATTATGGGAATTTCAAAATTTCAAGTATAAGTTATGTGACTTTTTCAGACTAGATTCAAATGTTTTAGGGCATAACAAAGCATTTTAGTTCTTGTGAAGCAAGGTATAACTCTTGCCCAGAAGAGAAACTGGTAGGATTTCAAACATTCTTATTGAGCTCAAAGAGACTAAAATTTGACCCATACCCTAGTAGCTTATCTACATACAGAGCATCATGGGCCTCACTCTTCCATAATTGCACAAACCTTTACATTCTCTTGAATTATATGTTGGTTTTCCATTGTTACTGTATAAGAAATTATCACAAACTTAGTGGCTTAAAACAACACAAATTTTGGTTCTTTCCACAGTTTGGCAACTGTGGCTATTGTTGTTATAAACATTGGGATACAGATGGCCCTTCTTTTCACTACATCGTATCTTTGGGGTAAATACCCAGTAGTGCAATTGCAGGGTCATAGGGAAGTTCTATTTTTAATTTCTTGAGGAATCTCCACACTGTTCTCCAAAGAGGCTGCACCATCTTGCATTTCCACCAACAGTGGAAGAGGGTTCCCCTTTCTCCACATCCCCTCCAACACATGTTGTTTCCTGTCTTGCTATTTTTGGCCATTCTAACTGGTGTAAAGTGATATCTCAATGTGGTTTTAATTTGAATCTCCCTGATGGCTGGTGATGATGAACATTTTTTCATGTGTCTGATATTCATTTGTATGTCTTCATTGGAGAAGTGTCTGTTCATGTCTTCTGCCCAAGATGCCCTTCAACGGACAAATGGATTAGGAAGATGTGGTCCATATACACTATGGACCTCCATCAGAAAGGACGAATACCTAACTTTTGTAGCAACATGGATGGGACTGGAAGAGATTATGCTGAGTGAAATAAGTCAAGCAGAGAGAGTCAATTACCATATAGTTTCACTTATTTGTGGGGCATAACAAATAGCATGGAGGACAGGGGGAGATAGAGAAGAGAAGGGAGTTGGGGGAAATTGGAAGGGGAGGTGAACCATGACAGACTATGGACTCTGAAAAACAATCTGAGGGTTTTGAAGAGGCGGGGGGTGGGAGGTCGGGGTACCAGGTGGTGGGTATTATAGAGGGCATGGATTGCATGGAGCAATGGGTGTGGTACAAAAACAATGAATACTGTTATGCTGAAAATAAATTAAATAAATAAATAAAAACAACACATGTACTGTTTCACAATTCTAGGTCAGAACCATGGAATGGCTCTTCCAGGCTAAAATAAGGTGTTGGGAAGGCTGATTTCTTCTAGAGAATCCTTTTCCTTGCCTTTTTTAGCCTCTAGAGGCTGCTTGCATTCCTTGGCTTGTGGCTCCCCTGTTCATCTTCTAATCCACCAATGTACCATGTCTCTGACCCCTTCTTCTCTACCATCTTTTTCTCTGACCACAACAGGATAAAGGTCCTTTTAAGGACCCATATAATTAGATTAGACCCACCCAGATGACCCAAATAATCTCCCCATCTCAAGATCCTTAAACATATTTGTAAAGTCCCTTTTGCCCTGAAAGGTTAACATAGTCCCGGGTTCCAAGAATTAAGATATGGGACATCTTTAGAGGATCATTATTCTGGTTACCACGATGATTATTTTTCATGAGTTTATTTTTAAAATAATAGCCAAAATGTACCAATATACCTTCTATATGTTAAATACCCAAGTAGTAACTTTATATACAACACAACAAATTTTTATAAAAATAAGTCGAGGTTGGTATCACTATCCCCATCTGACAGACAATGAAATTGAGAATCGTTGGTTAACTAACTTGCAAGGTCATCTAGCTAGTCTGAGGCAAAGCAGGCTTCTAAACCACTAGCAAAGAACCGTGTATAGGAGAAGCTGCAGCTTTTCCATGCAATCACTGATTCTCAGGCATAAAGCAATCATGTAGCTAATCTCAGCTAGAAGCCTTACAAATATCCCTGCATGGAGAAACCCTTCCTATGCACAGAGCCTCAGAGTATAGCCTGAGATTCCTTTGCTGCAGCATGTTCCATCTACAGCAAAAGGGAAATCTAGAGAGTAAGAAATGGCAAAAGCTTCCTAATAGAAAAACTCTTCTACAAACCGCTGCAGACTTGAGGTTTTTGGTAACACATGGCAAACGTGACAGGTTTCCTGGGCGTCTGCTAGTACTTGGCATCCTCACACTCCACTCCCAAAATTGTCATTTGGGGCCCACTGAGGCTTTAAATAGCACCTCCTAACAGCCGGGCCAGGTTTTGTAGCTTTCTCTTTCTTTTTTTTTTTTTTTTAATTTTTTACTTTTGATAAACATATATTTTTATCCCCAGGGGTACAGGTCTGTGAATCAACAGGTTTACACACTTCACAGCACTCACCAAATCACATCCCCTCCCCAATGTCCATAATCCCACCCCCTTCTCCCAAACCCCCTCCCCCCGGCAACCCTCAGTTTGTTTTGTGAGATTAAGAGTCACTTATGGTTTGTCTCCCTCCCAATCCCATCTTGTTTCATTTATTCTTCTTCGACCCACTTAAGCCTCCATGTTGTATCACCACTTCCTCATATCAGGGAGATCATATGATAGTTGTCTTTCTCTGCTTGACTTATTTCGCTAAGCATGATACGCTCTAGTTCCATCCACGTTGTTGCAAATGGCAAGATTGTAGCTTTCTCTTTCTATTAAGAGCATGTGAGGACGCACAGACTATTGAAAATAAATGTCACAAAGTAAATGCTTTTATACATTTGGTTTGTTTAAATTGCTTTGAGGGCATTGAGAATGAAGACACATGGTTTTCAAAATGAAATCTTTCAGAATAATGATGCTATATCTCAAGACAACCAAAATATCAATTGCTACCCAAAACAAGATGCTGAGGTAGAAATGCACGTCACATTAACACCAGGGCCAAAAAGTGAGAGAATAAAAGAAAACAAAATTTCAAAACACTAACATTTATTGGACACCTGCTGTTTGCTGAATAGTTTGAAAAACTAATCTCATTTAATCCATACAATATTTATAAGAAACCCAATTTCGTTGTAGCTTTAGAGAGGTTAAGTAACAGGTCCAAGGTCACCTTGTTGGACTGCAGTGAGGCTGGAGCTGTCTGGCCATAAGAAGAATTATTTCCCCACACACCCAACCAAGCAGGCTAGGCTCAGAGCATAAGACAAGAGTCGGCCCTGACTCACTGGAAGGCAGCCTGACTTGGAAAATAATATTTATTTGCTTAATGGTTGTGTGGGAGACAAAAAGAAGCATTAAAGCTGAAGATAAAAGACAGGCAGGTGCAGCTGATTTAGTTCCAGCCATCACATCCTCAACATTCCTAACAGGAGTAGTGATAGTAACACCTCGTAATTACACAACACCCTCTTCAGGGAAGAATCACATCCATCTTCCCAGCAGCTCTGGAATGGAGGATACAGCACCATCACATTCCTTTTACAGAGGGAGAAGCTGATGCATTTGCCCAAGGTCACGGACGGACACAGAGGCTTGGAGAGATGGTAGCCCTGGGATCCTTATCCAGATGGCTTACCCCCTGGCTATGGGAAAATAAATTCAACACTCTGGGCTCAGAGACTCATGGGTGAAACACCCATTTAGTCAGCCATGCTATGCTCTGTAAAATCCCTGTCAAAATATCCCAGATCATCAGAAACGTGTGACAGGAAGGTCCTCTGTTTCCTTCACACTTCCAGATATCCACTCCTGCTGGAGAGGGGGTCTTTCTTTTGTTAAACAGCATATGCACATTATTGAAAAAGAATCAGCCTTGACCAAGGAAAGGTTTCTTTGTCAAATGATAGTCTACTCCCAATGAACCTCAGATTCTGGAGCCCGGAAGATCCTTGGTCCTCTCCCAGAATGGAACCTAGAATTTGAATATCTGGCCTTGACTATAAGGTATATCAACTGAAGAAAGGAGGACCCATGGGATGCAGAAAAGGAAAAAGAGGAAAAGAAGGGAGACCCTGCAAAAGGGGCCCTCCAGTAGAACACCCACTGTATGGGTCATCCCCAAGGTGAACTGCACAGATGGTAAAGTGTTGTTTAGCACAAGCTCCATACAGCTTTGGTGTTTGCAATTGGCTGTTGGTGTGACTGTAGTTTTTATGAGGATTGTACTTGTATATTCTTCCAGATATTTCAGGGCTTAATAACAAGCACATGCAAGATTCAGAATGTGTCTCCCACAGCACAATATTTCACATAATAAAAATAAGTTAAATGCTATTGGTCTTAGACAGAAGCATGAGTCATTCTAATTATCAGAGTTTATAAAAGATTGTACTGTACCCACATAAAATTCAAGATACTCCTCAAGGCACAAAGCTTAGCATTTGAGATTGGGAATCCCAGCTTCCTCTTTTGCAATCCTGGACCAACCACTGAGATGTTCACACTCCTAGAGAAGTAGTTCAGTGATCTCCTTCCTAAGGCAGAGACTTTACCATTATGAAAATTTTAAAAACAAATACCTGATTTGTAATATTATATGATTTAATGCTATGATTTAAATGCTATAGTCTCAAATGTGAATTCAATGAAAATACTATGTAACTTTGTTTTGCTTAATGCTCCTAGATTTGAAGCACAAGATAAGAAGCTTTTAGATTCAAACAGTAAGTCTTGCCTATCCTCCCCATTCCCAATTCTTGATGAATAAAAACCAAAGGGAAATAAGGGCACCTTATTTAATAAGGGCTTAGTCATTACAGCATGCAGTTCTTGACATCAGGGTCATGAGTTCAAGACCCAACTGGAGTGTAAAGCCTATTATTAAAAGGGGGGGGAGAAAAGGAAGGAGAGCAATTTGAATTAAGAGAAATCAAGAAAAGGGGCACCTGGGGTGGCTCAGTCAGTTGAGTGTCAACTTTTGATTTCTGGTCAGGTCATGATCTCAAGGTCCTAATAAGATCAAGCCCCATGTTGGGCTCCACTCTGAGCATGGAATCTGCTTAAGATTCTCTCTCTCCCTCTCTCCCCACCCCTCCCATCACCACCATCACCACCACTACCACCCCTGCCCCGCTCACACATGCTTGCACACTCTCTCTCTCTCTTAAAAGAGAGAGAGAGATCCAGAAATAAGATCCAAGAAAATTCTGCTTTATATACAATAGACAAAGACAAAATAAAGAAAGAACAAGAGTATAATCTATGTAGGAAGAAAGTGACCAGAACCCAAGGAAAAAGTCACAAACAGCCTCCCACGCCAGCTCAGAGGTATAAGGTTTGGAAACAAGAATTGACTATGGAGTAGTAGCTGTGAGGCAAATTCACAGTCTCCTAGGCAATCTCAATTATAACTATAAATACATATATCATTAATAAAACATTAGAAAAATCAAGTCTGTCAGGATATTTAAAGAATAATACATCATGACAAAGTAGGATTTATTCCAAGAATGAATGCAATTATGGACCAATATTAGGAAATCTATAATTCATCATATTAGTAGGTCAAAGGAAAAAGGCTGTGATTGCCTCAATAGATATTTTTTAAAAAGGCAATTGATAAATTTTAAACCTATGACATATAAATAGAAATAGAAGAAATTGAAGATATCTACTTATATGATATGGAATACCTATGATCCAATTAATTGGCAATATAATATTTAAACATAAAACACTATGGGGGTATTTATTAATAGGAGGAATGAGACAAAAATGATCACTATCACAACTCGTATTTTAATATCCTTCTGGTTGTTCCAGGCAATTAAATAAGATCACTAGAAGTAAAAATAAGTATAAATATTAGGAGAGAGAGGAAATTTTATCTTTGCTTACACAAAGTATCTATCTGAAAAAAATCCAAGATAATCAATTGAAATACATTTTTTTAAATATTTTATTTATTTATTTGTCAGAGAGAGTGAGCACAGGCAGACCGTGTGGCAGGCAGAGGCAGAGGGGAAAGCAGGCTCCCTGCTGAACAAGGACCCCAAAGCAGGACTTGATCATGGTCCTTGACCAGGATGCTGGGATCATGACCTGAGCCGAAGGCAGCCTCCCAACCAACTGAGCCACCCAGGCATCCCATCAATTGAAATAAATTTTGAAACTAATAGTAGAGTTCATTAGTATGGTCATGTAAAAAACAAGTATGTATTTTAAATGATATATTTTATATGCCAGTATATCCATTTTCTCCCCAGCTAAAACCCACTTGTGTTGAGAAAACCCAAAGAAAGTGAGGATAAAAGAAAACTAGATACAAGATTTCAGGAAATGTAAGGACATAAAAAGAGCACCAGTTCTCTATCTTCAAATTCCCAAACTACAATGGGATGGTTGACAAAAGGTGAGAAACATTTCAAGATTCAGTTCAAGTAGTTACATACAAATCGAAAGCAGCAGTATTCTTCTCTCTTTTTGTCAAAACATTCTAGAGTCTTTACCGTGGTGTCCCACATCCACGCACCAACCTGCTGATAAGATCACAATGAGATTCAAACTTGAGATTACAGAAGCCACTCCTAAATCATTTTCCAGACCCCAAGTCACAAATAGGTAACCTCACTATCAACAGACTACCAGTAGACTGCCCTTACCTTACTTATGGATGCCTTCCTCTTTCCCTACACCTCTGGATTTATTTTCACTTTTCAAACTCTGGTCCCTCATCAATTCATGAACAAGAAAGCTTTATATTATTACTTTGACATGGGAATTTAAAAACTGCTACCATTTGAGGTCTGCTCTGTGAATTTATTCATTCATACATTCATCCAACAAATGTCTATTTAGTGCCAAATGTAGAATGGGCACTGTTACTGGTGGCTTAAGATGAATAATTTAGATATAGTAAGGGTCTCACAGTGTTTATAGCCTAGTGGGAGATTCAAACAAATTGAGAGGCTATCACAGTATCATCAGTAAATGCGAGCTAGGGTTAGGGTCCTCAAACCTTACTGGGAAGGTGCCCTAAAATATATGCCAAGGGTAAGGTTTGGGTGGGGAGAGGAAAGAGCATGTCTCATTTTACTCATTTCTGGCATAAAAGACAGCCACACATCCAATTAGCATTCTCAGACCCAGAAGAGAGCTTCTAGGAGTTGGAACAGTTTTAGCTGGTAAAGACACCATGTTACATGCCGTGTTTTATAGCTCCTTGGTGATGTCTGACAGCACTCTAAATAATCCTTTTGGAACTAACAGAAGTTTCAAGTGGATGCGATGAATTCTGAGCAGAGCATTTTTAAGAGCCTCTTTATCCTCTGGGGCTAAAACCCCTTTCAAGGACTGCTCAAGCAATCCTAGTTGTTAGATGACAACTCACACGGTTACCAAGGATGAGAAAGGCATATGAAGAAAATACTGTTTTGGTCTTCAGTAAATGTTTGAACTCTGCTGGGTCTGACAGCAAAGCCCCAAGGACAAAGATGGGTTTTATGATGTAGGCTTTTCCCATCAGTGCTCATGACTGACTAAGTTTTTTCAGGCTCAAGTCAGGGTCTGCTACCATGGTCAGCATTTAAGGTATGTAGCCTAAAAAGAGCCAGCTTTCTAGATTTGGAAAATCTTAATAACTTTGTCCAAGAGAATCAGAATGTTATAAAGCAAATATTTTTGCTAATCTCCCCAAAACCAGTACTTCTATCCAACTCTAGCTGTTCCTCAGCTGCTACAAACACCACTTTATTAATAGATTGCTACTAACCACTTCACACATTGTTCACACTTAAATAGGAAAGACATGTTTATTATGGGAAAGTCATTACTATGAGACTTTCCTAATCTTAAATATTTACATGTATTCTGTTCATCCTGAAAGATGAACTCTAACATTCACTCATATAAATTCTAGTAAATTGGTTGGACAACTCATTTTTTATTAAACAAAATGTATTTATTGCTTAAAATGTGATCCCTAGTAATTGCTGACCTCTAGGAATAACCAATATTTGTAGATTTCATGAAAAGTAAGACATAATTACTTTCCCCCTAAAATCAGAAATTAAGTGATGTCTGTTTTTACCCCATCTAATAACATTATACCAGAGGTTCTAAGCAAAGAAGTGTCTTTATCCAAAGACACTTGCCTATGGAGGAAATCCTAATGCATCTACAAAAGAAGAAAGAAAATAAGAGCTTGAGAGTTATTACAAAGTGAATTTATCAAGAGCAATGTACAAAAACCAACTACATGTATATATATAAAATACTTAGAAATAAAGCTGATGGAAGATGTACAGGACTTGAATACTAAAAACTGCAAACCAGTGCTAAGTGAAACTAAAAAATACATAAGTAAATAGACATAGATCAAAAGACTCAATATTGTTAAGAGGTTAATTCTCCTCAAATTGATCTACAGATGTAATACAATTGAAATCAAAATTCGAGGGTGCTTGTTTGTCTAACTTGACAAGCTAATTATATAATCCATATGAAAATGCAAATTTGCCTAGAATAGCAAAAAAACTTCTTAAAAATAACTAAGTTAGAGGACTTAACACTACCTGACTTCAGGACTTACTATACAACAACAGTAATCAAGACAGTGTGATATGAGTACCAAATAAACAAATGGATGAACCAGAATAAAAAGTCCAAAAACAAACACTCATATAAGTGGTCAGTTGATTTTTTTTTAAGATTTTATTTATTTGTCAGAGAGAGAGGCAGAGCACAAGCAGGGGTTGCTGCAAGGAGAGGGAGAAGCAGGCTCCCTGCTAAGCAAGGAGCCCGATGTGGGACTCAATCCCAGGACCCCGGGATCATGACACAAGCCAAAGTCAGATGCTTAACCAACTGAGCCAACCAGGAGTCCCAGTTGATTTTTGACAAAGATGCAAAGTCAATCCAGAAAAGAACATATAGACTTAATAAATGGTACTAGAACAGTGGGGAAAAAACAAACAAACAAACAAAACCAATTCACAACTTACACTGCATGCAAAAATTAACTCAAAACAAACCAAATATAAAACCTAAAACTAAAAAACTTATGCAAAAAATATCTAGGCTAAATAAAAATAAAATCAAAAGCATGATCCATACAAGAAAAAAACTGATAAATTCAATTTCGTCAAAGTTAAGGCTTTGGCTCTTCAAAAGACACTGAAGAGAATGAAAAGACAAACCACAGAGACAATAACTGCATAACATATATCCAATAAAGGACTTATTTCCAGAACATATAAAGAACTCTCAGAATTCAATAATAAGAAATAATATGTGAAAGATTTGAACACAGACATCCTCCAAAAAGAGACAGATGGCAAATAAACACAAGAAAAGATTTTCAACATCACTAGTCACTTAAGAAATGCAAATTAAAGCCACAATGTCTATCATAACTCAATAAATAAAATTTTATAACTGTAAAAAAAACCCTTAATGAGATAAACACTACATGCCTATTAGAATGACTAAAATTTAAAAGCCTGTTCATTTGAAGTTTTTGCAGGGATATGGAAGAATTAGAACTCTGATACACTGCTAATGGGAATGTGAAATGGTAGGACCACTTTGGAAAACATTCTGGCAATTTCTTCAAAAGAAACATACCCACTATATGATCCAGCTCTTTCATTTCTAAATATTTGTCCAAAAAGACGAAAGCATGTGTCCACACAAAGACGTGTACATAAAAGCTGAGAGTAAATGTTTTTAATGGAACATTTCTGGGACAGTTGTAGGTCTTTTTCTCTCTTCAGTATGGGGGAAATTCTCTCCTATTATTCGATAATTTTTTCCTTACATCTTCTCATTTCTCTCATCCTGATATTCTATTATTTGCATTTGGGGCCTCTAGGACAGGTCTTTGTAAGTCCGAACTTTTCACTCACAATTTCCATTGTTCGTCCCTTCCCCCCACATTCTTAGAAACTTCTGTCTCTACCACACCCTTCTAGTCCTCCAACTGCGTTACATGTTGAGATCATCTAGGATTTGAAACCCAAATAGCTATTTTTATTTTTAGATTCTGTACAAATAATTGTTTCGAATTAACTAATGTTTTATGTGTTTCTTTGGATTAAATTTTTTCTTGTCTGTTTATGTTTTGAATCTCATAGGTTTGTTAAATGTGTACATATGTATGTGTATTTATTTATTTATGGAGGTTTTCTAGCAATTCTTTCAGAGTTTATGTGTGGTTAATTTTTTAAGACTTTTTTAATTCTAAAAGGTCTTCGGTAGAACTTTCAAATGCCACTTTGAATGCCACTTTCACTAGATATGAAATTTTAAGTCCAAAATCATTTTCCTTCCAAATAGCAAACATTTTGTTCCAATATTTTTCTAATACATTGTTTTTGATAAGAAATGTGATGTCAATTTGATTTTCATTTCTTCATAGAAAAACTGTTTTTCTCTTTCTGATCACTCTGACTTTTCTCATTATCCTCAATATTTTTAAATTTGCACCCATGAAGTGAAATTATTGTGTACATTCTGCTTGATACTAAGTATATCTCAAAAACTGAAAAATCATTTCTTTCTTCAGCTTTGAAATTATTTTCTACCTCTTTTTTTCTTAATAATTTACTCTCCTTTCTTTCCTCTTCTATTAAAATTACAAAATTTAAATGGAAGTTCTCTTGAAATTTTTGAATTTCTAGTCCATGACGAATACAACCTTTCTGACTTATTATAAATATCTTTTGTCATTTTGAGAAATTTTGGGTGAGAATCACCTTGTTCAATTACCCTAATTCATAGATCACATTCAAGCAGTGATATGAGGGTGGGAATAGGATATACTCCTGGTAGAGTGTTCCTGAAAGATTCTAAGTTGTCCTGAAAGTTGCCATATATCTGGATACTTTACAGCTTCTCCCAATCTTTCGAACATTCAACCTTTTTATACCAGTAACCAATTTTTATATCAATAACCAGACTATAAATAATCAACAGATAAATGAATAAACAAATTGTGGTAAATCTATACAACAGAATACTATTCAGCAGTAAAAAGGAATGAAATATTGATACAGAACACAACATGGATGAATTCCAAAATAATTATATTGACTGAAATAAGCCAGACCAAAAGGTGTCCTGTATTATTTCATCTATATATAATTCAAGAAAATTCAAACCAAGCCATGCTGACAGTAATCAATGGTTGCTTCTAAGAGATGAGATAAGAGAAAGCAATTATGGAAGGAGAGAGGACAGTTTTGGGAATGATGGATATGTTCATTATCTTGATTGTGTTGATATATATATCACTTGTGGAGACACATTTCAAAACTTATGAAATTGTATACACTTTGAAAATGTACACTTTATTTAATTAAGCCTCAATAAAGCTGTAATAGAAGTCTATAATATACACATGTATCAAAGTATTGACAGTGATTCTTTTGAGGTAGTAGAATTAAGACTGGTTTTTAACTTTTCCTATATACTTCATATTATTTTCACTACTTTTACAAACAAACATCACACTTAAAATCAAGAAAAATAGTAACTCTTTTACTTTATATTACATTTAAAATTATAAAATTAGGAGGCACCCAGGTAGCTCAGTTAGTTAAGTGTCTGACTCAGTTTTGGCTCAGGTCATGATTTCATGGGTCATAAAATCGAGACCTCCAGCAGGCTCCACACTTAGCCAAAAGTCTGCTTGAAGATTCACTCCCTCTGCCACCCCCTTCCTCATGCGCTCTCTTTCTCAGAAATAAATAAATAAATATTTAAAAATATAAAATAAAATAAAAAATAATAACTTTCTGGTTTTGGTCTGTATATTTGGATAACTCGTAAAAGTATAAAAATGTAATTGATTACTCTGACATTTTCCCTAAGCATTATATTATAATCTTTCTAACATGTAACAGACTTTTGGTTGTATATTTCCATACACCCCCAGTATCTCCATTGTTGCTGGACTACAATCGTACTCTTCCATTGGATGTTTAAATTTCCCTCCTTCTTTTTTCCTCCTCTTGCTGTTATAACTTTCAAAACTACTTTTATGCACATAGCTTATATGTTCTTTTAAAGTATATGTCATCAGGCTCTCTGCTCAGTAGGGAGCCTGCTTCCCCTTCTCTCTCTGCCTGCCTCTCTGCCTACTTGTGCTCTCTGTCAAATTTAAAAAAATAATAAATAAATAAATAAATAAAAATAAAATAAAGTATATGTTACCTGGGGTGTCTAGGTGGCTCAGTCGGTTAAAGCCTCTGCCTTCAGCTCAGGTCATGATCCCAGAGTGCTGGGATCAAGTCCCTCATTGGACTCTCTGCTTAGCAGGGAGCCTGCTTCTTCCTCTCTCTCTCTCTCTCTCTGCTTGTCTCTCAGCCTACTTGTTGATCTCTGTTTGTCAAATAAATAAATAAAATCTTTACAAAATAAAATGATAAAATAAAAAATAAAAAAATAAAGTATATGTTACCCACTTGTTTTCCCAAAAGGAGACGTCACTCTATATTTCCGTTGGCAATATATGAGTGTGTTGGTTTTACCATAAACTTATCAGCATTGTACTATCTTTTTGCTTTCTTATTCTTTTGGTTTTTAAAAGGAGGAAGTGTCTAATTTAATAAAGCACAAAATGATACATCATTGATTAGCATGGCTAAGCATTTTCCATGAATTTACTATCTATTTTTTGTCTTAATTTATAAATGGTATTGCCATTGTCTTATTACAAGAAAACAGTTAATTTACTTTAAGAGAAGGTAAAGGAAAGAAAGAAAATGTATCTGTATAAGAGAAATGAGATAAAAAATGATATACTTTACAAAAAAGAATTAGTGATTGAATCTTTCAGCAGACAGAAGATAACACCACAAATGTATAACATGTCATGAATTTCCTAAATCCAGGAAACACTCTTCTGAGGTGGGGGCAGTGCAAAATCAAATCAGAGTTGTGAATGGAGCCAAACTGCAGACCACTGTGGCAAACTAGTGAGCAAATACCCAATCATCCCTCTCCAGCCAACTGTTACCATGCAAGAATATACAACCAGATCTGATTTTGTTTAAAGATGTCTGACTTCTTGATTATAATGCGAACTCTCTACTATTTTTAAAATAGCACAATTTGGAATGCCTGTGTGCTTCAGTCGGTTGGGCATCCAACTCTTGATTTTGGCTGGGGTTGTGGTCTCAGGGTTGTGGGATCAAGCCCCACCGCAGGCTCCATGCTGGGAGCAGAGCTTGCTTGGGATTTCCTCTTTCCCTCTCCCTCTGACCCTTCCCCTCTCTAAAAACTTTAAAATAAAATAGCACTAATTAAAGACCAAACTTGGAGTATTCAAATAAAACATCTGAAGGCTGTTTCGGACCTGCAGGCTGCCAGTTTTCTACTTCCAGGCTGAGCCCAAGCCTAAAAATCCTTCACTTCAGTTCCAACACTTCAAAAGCATCCCTCACCATGTTGAACTTTTCCTCAACAAGAAAGGGATTAAGAGTTTCAATGAACGACATCTGGTTAAATCATGGCATCCTGAATATGTGTCCTTATCCCTGTTCCTTCCTGAAACTCCACTAACAATGAGAATAAAGAAATAAAGAGTTAGAATTTCTTAAAGACTAAGAGAACAGTGCAGACAATACAAATAAGAGGAACAGAGACAACACAGATGAAAGTTGCCAATAAAGTTCTGGAAGATGGAACATGAATGGAGGATTTCTCACAGCTGAGAAAACTGAACACCAAAAACCTGCAGGAAAGGGTGATAAGGAAGAAAAAAGTAAACCAATTTATACCATAAGCCCCATAAAAATTTATGAGGGGTCACAAATAGTACATATAGTAAAAACAGGTAACATATAGTAAATATAGATAAATCACAGGTAAGATATGGGACTGAAAATACCTGAAAAATATGAGGAGTCAAAGGCACCACATATAGTAAATCACAGGTAAGGTATGGGGCTAAAAATACAAGCTTTGGCTGAATGTCCATACAGAAGTGGTCAGAACAGGGAATTCAATCTGTGAATGAATCAGACCAGAGATTCTCCAAACCCAAAGACACTAAACACAGTGAAAGGTGAAGAAGAGGTGCCAGGCTAAAAACATGGATAGTAAGTGAAAAGTCTACATTCCGAATGGTGAGGTTCTTGTCCACTGTCTTCACGTTGCTTAAATCTAAGAGTAATGGAAGCCAAGCATATAACCCCCAATCTCCAGGCAGAAATATGTAGAGCCCTGAACAGTCCACGTAAAAACGTGGAGACTGATATATGGGAATCCCCAACAAAAGGAAGGCCCATCCAATAATTCTGCACAGAAACCTGCTGTAGATCAGCAGGTCTCAAAGATCAGATAAATACCTCTATATAGTGTTCCTTAAGGAATCTTAGGGTTCTGCAAGGTGTCCCCAGTCGCTCTGTGAAAGATCATGGTTCAAATAATAATAATAAACATCAGTCATGAACTTCACATGCCTCATGATGAAGTGGACAGTGATCCAACAGGCCCACTAACAATTTAGGAAGAGATCTTTCAGCAGCGTACTGTAGGACAATGTTTGTTGCCTAAGACCATTCTCAGTCTTTGACATGAACTAGAGGAAACTGTGGAAGATGGATGACTGCTACACTGTACGGAGGTGACTATGTCAGGCTGATGACACCAGTCTCCTCCTCAAGTTACCTCTGTTTACAGGCTGCTTATGTGAGTAAATAAGTTCTGATGGTGTAATTTTAAAAACTGGAGAAAAATTTTCATTCTAAAGAATGAATTTTAATGTGCTGTGATTTAACTGCCTCCATGCCATTTTGATATTGTTTTAAACATTGCAAATGCGGAACTGTAAAATTTAGCAATAAATTGTATTATGAAACTTTCATTTTTTGCGATACTTTGTGTAGTTATGTGATAGGTCTTATTGCTTTATATTTTACTAGCATCATATTTTACAAACATGTCTGATATCCCAAAATGTTTCTTTAAAGATATGAATTAGAAAAGGAAAATTCTAAACCTAAGTCAATGAACAATTCCAGTAAGGTCAGGGATGAAGAATTACAGCTTCAAGTCATTCACTGCACTTGTTCAACAGGTAACCAAAAAAAAATCCAATCACTCATAGAAGGACAGTGTATATTTCACAGCAGTTTCAACATGTCTGAGCAAACTTTTCTTATTTAGCAATCATCAAGAGAAATCATCTCATCCTGACTGAAAATGAATACACAACAGCGTGTCTCAAATTTGACCCACCACTTGCAGATCCATGTGGAAAAAAACAGCACAGGGGCGCCTGGGTGGCTCAGTGGGTTAAAGCCTCTGCCTTCGGCTCAGGTCATGATCCCAGAGTCCTGGGATCGAGCCCCACATTGGGCTCTCTGCTCAGCGGGGAGCCTGCTTTCCCCCTCTCTCTCTGCTTGCCTCTCTGCCTACTTGTGACCTCTGTCAAATAAATAAAATCTTTAAAAGAAAGAAAAAACAGCACAGTTTTCAAATTAATGAGATATGTATCATTTTTAGTTTTAAAAACAATATTCTTTATGCCTATATACTCTTAATAAGAGAGGTAGAGAAGCCAACACATATTTATAATACTTTTTAATTGCTAAAGTTAAAATTAATCCTGGTCATGAAGGTACTAAGAAAATATTTCTTCAAGTCTTGTATAAAATTGTATCTTATAACCCATTTTATCCATATTGTTTATGTTTATGGTTATAATAGCATTACTACCCAACACTACCAATAAATTTTCATGTTAGGAATAACATTAATTAAAACCTTTTATAACCTCTTCTCAAATCTACCAAGCTTATATTTAAAAAATCAAATCTCATATTTGCTTAAACTAATCATTAAAAAGAATTTTATTATGTTTGTTTCATGAGTTTTTCAAATTTGCAAAAAATAGAGTACAATTAATTTTAAGAAAGATAAGCTCAGATTAGGGACACTTTTGTGGCTCAGTTCGTTAAGTGTCTTGACTCTTGATTTTGATTCAGGTCATGATCTCACGGTCATAAGACTGAATTCCATGCTGTTGCTGGAGCCTACTTAAGATTCTCTCCCTTTTTTATAAACATATATTTTTATCCCCAGGGGTACAGGTCTGTGAATCACCAGGTTTACACACTTCACAGCACTCACCAAAGCACATACCCACCCAATGTCCATAATCCCACCCCCTTCTCCCAAACCCCCTCCCCCCAGCAACCCTCAGTTTGTTTTGTGAGATTAAGAGTCACTCATGGTTTGTCTCCCTCCCAATCCCATCTTGTTTCATTTATTCTTCTCCTACCCACTTAAGCCCCCATGTTGCCTCACCACTTCCTCATATCAGGGAGATCATATGATAGTTGTCTTTCTCTGCTTGACTTATTTCACTAAGCATGATACGCTCTAGTTCCATCCATGTTGTCGCAAATGGCAAGATTTCATTTCTTTTGATGGCTGCATAGTATTCCATTGTGTATATATACCACATCTTCTTGATCCATTCATCTGTTGATGGACATCTAGGTTCTTTCCATAGTTTGGCTATTGTGGACATTGCTGCTATAAACATTCGGGTGCACGTGCCCCTTTGGATCACTATGTTTGTATCTTTAGGGTAAATACCCAATAGTGCAATTGCTGGGTCATAGGGCAGTTCTATTTTCAACATTTTGAGGAACCTCCATGCTGTTTTCCAGAGTGGCTGCACCAGCTTGCATTCCCACGAACAGTGTAGGAGGGTTCCCCTTTCTCCGCATCCTCGCCAGCATCTGTCATTTCCTGACTTGTTGATTTTAGCCATTCTGACTGGTGTGAGGTGATATCTCATTGTGGTTTTGATTTGTATTTCCCTGATGCTGAGTGATATAGAGCACTTTTTCATGTGTCTGTTGGCCATCTGGATGTCTTTGCAAAAATATCTGTTCATGTCCTCTGCCCATTTCTTGATTGGATTATGACCTCAATGTGCGAAAGGAATCCATCAAAATCCTTGAGGAGAACACGGGCAGCAACCTCTTTGACCTCTGCCGCAGCAACATCTTCCTAGGAACAACACAAAAGGCAAGGGAAGCAAGGGAAAAAATGAACTATTGGGATTTCATCAAGATCAAAAGCTTTTGCACAGCAAAGGAAACAGTTAACAAAATCAAAAGACAACTGACAGAATGGGAGAAGATATTTGCAAACGACATATCAGATAAAGGACTAGTGTCCAGAATCTATAAAGAACTTAGCAAACTCAACACCCAAAGAACAAATAATCCAATCCAGTGGGTGATTTTTAAAGTGCCTAATCAACTGCATTCTTTCAACATTTAAGAAAATGATATATTTTAAAGAATCCAATAATTTCAAGTCAACATAATGTTCAATGTTCAGAAATATAATATAAATAGTTCAGTCATATTTTTATTAAGCAAATAATTTTCCAAGGATCCAATATTTCTAGAGATTCCACTCTGAACCTGCTGGCTGAATTCAACCCAGAAAAAGGTCTTATTTAGAGTACTGCTCTTAATATTTCTTTTAATTTGAATTCTAAGTGGACATTCCAATTAACCACCAGTCACACAACCACTTTATTGTGTTAAACACAATCCATTATACTTGATAATACTGCCTCGGCCCTGTGAAAATTAGAGTCGTTGAATCTTGGTTTAAACAAAACAAAACGCTCTAAGGTTATAAGTGCATCCCATCTTTACAGTGATTCTATGGGAACTGAAACTAGAGTGTGAGTGTATCTTCAAACATAACTGAAAGCTACAACCTGTGTAAGCCATTCAAAATTAGTCAGCATAACCAATGAATATTTATACTCAATGAGTCCTGGTTGGGAAGAAGAGAACAGGAAAAATCCTAACAGTATGGCCCCAAGTTCAAGATACAGAAAACACTAATCATGGTTGTAACTCTGTCTTATCTGCTCAAGTCATCTACACTTACTGCTTCAACATCTCTGTCTGGGAAGTAGAGATAAGGCTTACCTTTATCTTAGTGGAATTAGGAAAGCTTAGTTTGGAAGAAGATGGAAAAATTCTTTAAAAAGATACATAAACACTCTTATTATGTATTATAGTCTTAATACTAATGCATTTAGGAAATCCAATTAAGTATTAAGGCCCTACTATAGAAAATCCATTTCTCTTTTCTTAATCAAAGGAAAATTTTCAAAGGAAAATGACTTTTATCCCCAAATAATCCTTCTAGGTCCCTCTGTCTTGCAAGTTGTCAGGTCTCAGCAGCTTTCAATGTGAGCTCCTCTAAGGGTAAAAACTAGAGATAGAGGCATTCTGCAGAGCTCCTCAGATGACATAAATGACAAGAATTCTAGAAGAATGCTTTTTTCAAAAATACACTGATGTCAGTAGAGCCACAAATCCACAAAACAGAACATTTTTAAATGCAGAAGGAGAAAAAGTAGTTCTATACTTTGTAACTACCGGCCAACTATTTCCTTCCCCCCTCCCCGCTCATATTGCCATAGCAACAAGGTGACTTATCTACCAGTTAATAGATAGGCGAAAAACATACCCCATCAGGCAGCAATTTATTTTATAGATTTATAGGCTCTTTGCCCATTGGATATGTTGGTAGCACTGGGCACTTCTTTCCACTGATTCTGCTTCACTAAATCCCAAGCAGTTCCAGAATATCAGCATGTCAGGGAGCTAAAGCCACTTTCTGTCACATACATTTTTCATGTATTTTCCTACTGTCTCAGATGAGGAGACTCTGGGCGAAAAAAGCAACTGGAAAAGATACCTTGCTTGAAGGCTTTCAACATATATAATTATTGGTCAAGCAATGGTAGAGCCATCAACCTTTCTCATTTACATATGAAATGTTAGCTTAATGAAACTCATAGAAAAATATGACAACATAGAAATCAAAATTCTTGGAATTTTTCTTCAAAGTTATTCAAATACAGTAATGGATAAATGCACAAAAAACCTTAGGACTCACATTTTAAAAGCTGTCCTAAACTAAGAATGAAGAGAAACTGGAATCCTCGTGATTTCTCGTGGGAATATAAAATGGAACAGCCACTTTGGACAACAGTTTGGCAGCTTTCAAAAGGTTACACACAGAGTTACAATATGGCCCAGAAATTCTACACCTAGGTACATACACCAAAGAACTGGAAAGGTATGTCCACACAAAAACTTATATATGAATATTCATAGAAACATTATTCATAATTGATAAGTAGAACAAACATGAAATGTCAATTAATTGATAAATGGGTAAACAAAATGTGGTATGCACACAGTGGTGTACTATTCAACAACAAAGAAGACTAAAATACTTATATATGCTATAACCTGGTTGAACACTGAAAACATTATGCTCCATGGAAGAAGCCAGGTGCAAAAGGACACATATGGGTATAACTCCCATGTATTTGAAATGTCCAGAATGGCCAAATCTATAGACAGAAAATAGATTAACGATTGCCTAGGGATGGAGATGGAGACCAAAATGTGGTGGTGACTTTATTTTAGAGGTGATGAAATGTTCTAAGATGGATTTCAGTGATGGCTTCAAAACTGTGAATACACTAAAAACCACTTTAAAGTGAATTGTACACTTTATATGGTTGAACTGAATAGCATGTGAATTACATCTCATAACTCCATTACAAAAAGTTTTTTAAAAGAATAAAATAAAAGCTGCCCTATAGAAGGCAGATATGAATCTCAGTTTGACCAGAGAGCGAACTATGAAATTGATTCAGTGGGAGGAGAGAGGATTTTCTCTGTAGAGTAAGTCTTTCAACCAGTCTTTCAACTTACCTCTAGTTAAAAGGAAAATTCCAAGAAAGCAGTTTAATGTCAGAATATCTAGAATTACGATAAAATATGTTGGAACTTTCCAGTGAACTGGAAAAGAATTGGGATAAGAACTTAACTAGTTTTTGATAGAGCTCATTGTTAATTGCTCAATTCTGGGGGGGGGGACTTCTTTCCCAAGAAATTTACAAAATTAGCAGTTGAATTTGAAGCTAGCGATTCTTTGTTCTCTTTTTTACTTGCACAGATACAGAATATGAGTCTATGAGTCACATTTATTCATTAATAGAGCACTGAATTTTCTCTTCAACTACAGATCAAGGCACTTTTATAAACCTATACCAAAAGGAATCCTCCCACATAGGCAAATCACAAAGCAGAAGGCTGACAGGTTCAGTTCCAGTGTTCCTGAGCAGGGAGCTTTCTAGACAGCATTAAACAACTGTGCAAAGTTCCTATCATGCTTGTCTACTCAGGCAAAACACTGAAGATTCACAAAAATACCAAAAGCTGAGGACTGCAGTACACGTGTCAAGAATTTGGGGGCAACCTCCACAGGTGTGAAAGTACTTTGGTAAGCCCTACCCCATAGTTTTGGCTAGGAAAACCTCTTTTGTCAAGAGACTCTGTATCCCTTTGGTTATAAAAGCAAACTGACAGGGCACAGAATGTAGAGGTAGGAGGGAGGCCACTGATCAGTGGCAACATGCTATAAGACAACCAGTGCATTTCAACAGACTCATGAGCTGACAAAGAACTTCAGAGCTGATTCTGGGAGAAGGAACCTACTAAGAGCAAAGGCATAATATAATCCACCGAGATTATTAAATCTTTGTCTAAGCCAAATAGATAATGAACAAAATTTCTTCTTCATAAGAGAATTCCTTCTAATAATACAAACTACATAATTAGGAATTAGGAAAATCACCCTTTATGTAAACCCAATGAATAAAAGGATCTGGACCTCAATTACCAAGAGAAGTTAAAACTAGAAAATGACAAGTTGATGGTGAACTTTATAATACACAGTCTGGCTTATACCAGCCAAACCCACTAACCAACCTTAAAATAGCATGAAAAGTAGAGCAGTCATTCTGTGCTTCACCACCTGTGAATTATTCTTGCCAAAATAATTGAATCTAAATCTAGTTGAGCCTCTAGATCAAATTACCAGTCTACAAGAAACATATAAAATTGAGGATGATGTTAAATGACACCATGAGGATGCTATCAGCCAATTTCAAAATGAGGAAAACTGTCCCAGTTTCTTTAAGAAATAAATAGCATGGAAAAGTGGGGTAGGAGAGCTGCTCGAGATTACAAAAAAAAAAAAAAAAAAAAAAACAGAAAGATGGCAGACAAATGCTATATGTGGACCTCATTTGGAAGTGAATTCAAATAAAACAACTTAAAAAGGCATTTTGGGGACAAATTTAAAATTTTCAGAGAGTCTGTTTAATCAATATGGAATCTTTGTTAATGTATAGTGGTATTTCTAAGTCCTCATCTATTATAAACATACTGAAATATTTATGGATGAAATAATATGATGTCATGGATGCTTTAAATATGCCACCAAAAAACAAAGATGTGGGGAAGGAACAGATGAAATAAGACTGGCAAATTCTGAGAACTACTGAAGCTGGTTAATAGGTACATGAAGGTGCACTTTCTACTATTTTAGTATTGTGTATGTTTGAAATATTCCATAATGAAGAGATCAAGAGAGAGACAACCTTGCTCTAGCAAGTTGTCTCCTTAGTTATGTCCCCATTAACACAATCCATAGACAGAAAATTCACAACGGGGAAAGGAGGAAGAAGGAAAACACAATAGCTGGTCAAATTATTGGTCATTTTGGTCCCTCTGAAGAAGACTTGAATTGACCTTTATGATTAATTCTACCTTTCTTGGAGAATAATTATCTCAGATGAGCCCTTTACTAATCAAATGTTCTCACTCATCATTCTTGGGGAAAATAGTGAAATAACACAAATGGAGATGTTTCAAACTTGAGAAGATACAATTTCTACTGATGAAAGAGATCATTGTAAAAATGTCTTTGCCAGGACTATATCTCTAAACCTTTATTATTTATCTTTAGATTATCATTTCTTTTCCATGCATGGATTTAAGTAATACCATTATTTTTCCCATGGAAAAATGGGTGGGTTTGGAGGTAGGAAATGGCAGGTGTATTGAGAGTTACCTGTGTAGATAAGGATATGAGAGCCCCAAGATGGCAGGAAGACCAGCAGATACAATCTTCAACTGCTTTAAAAGCAAACTAAACTGGCTGGGCACAGTCCAATCTGGACAGAAATATTGCCATCTTCCTCCAATATGCCATGTTACTTAAACCTGAAAACTCCTACATGTGCACTGTTGAGACTATTGTAACCTGGTATAATTTCTCTGATGGGAGTCATTGGTCAAGATCATTTGCCTATGGGATTTCTTTGAAAAAAAAAAAAAAAAACAAGTACTCCTACTGCCAACTGTTCTGAGAAAGAGTAGATCTTGGGGAAGAAAACAAGGATTGAGAAGGCAGGCAAAGGCTAACAGAAGAGATACATTCCTTTTTTTTTTTTTTTTTAAGATTTTACTTATTTATTTGACAGAGAGAGATCACACGCAGGCAGAGAGAGAGGAGGAAACAGGCTCCCTGCTGAGCAGAGAGCCCGATGCGGGACTCGATCCCAGGACCCTGAGATCATGACCTGAGCCAAAGGCAGCAGCTTAACCCACTGAGCCACCCAGGCACCCAATACATTCCCTTCTTTCTCTGGAACTTGAATCTGGCTTCCAATATCACCAGCCTTAAGGACACCATCCAGGACCCACCACATGGGTCCCGGCCTATGGAAGCTAAATAGACCGATCTAGAAGTGGTTTTATTTTATTTTGGTGTTGTTGTTGTTGTTGTTGTTATTTATAATTTTTCTTTTTTTAAAGATTTTCTTTATAAGTAATCTCCACACCCAGTGTGGGGCTCAAACTCACAACTCTGAGATCAAGAGTTGCATGCTCTGTGGCCTGAGCCAGCCAAGCACCCCTAGAAGTGGTTTCAGGTTACATTCCACATTGTATACTTCTCTCCCACTGTCCTTGAGTCTTCATTAGAATTTTGTCAGTGTTGGGTCTGATCTCAGCCATCTTATGGACACTCTCTGGGAAAGGCTTGTGCCTGTATTCATGCACAGCAGTAAAAAATAAGTTGCCAGTCAGGAACCTTACAGTGACCTAAAGGAGAGTTGCAAATGCTTATGCACAGAGCAACACAGAGCAACAGAGCAGTTCCAAAATTCCAAAACCTGACACAAAGACAGATTTTTTAGTACAGGTAAACTTCTGGATTTTCAAAGAAACTAGTGAAGACTATACATATGGCTGGAAGCCAGAGTGGAAGCATAAAAATTTTGTAATATGGGGTATTAATGCAAATGTCTTCTCACAAACTAAAGAGACATCTAACAAGTTAAAATTACAAAAGAAAAATTTCCAATTTAAAAAAAACAAAAAAGCAATGCATTCAAATTACAAAGAAAAACATGCTGCAGCTGAAGCTCTGACAAAAAAAGAAGCTCAAAAAAATTAAATTTGTTGGATTTGTTTCTATATGTGTATGTCTGTATCTGTGTGTATGTGTGAGTGATACAGAATCCTTTAATATACCCACAACTACTAACACCGAGGAAATGGAAAAGATTTTGTTAGACATAAAATAGTATCAGATTCTGGTTTTGCTGATGACCAACTGCTCTGAATACGATAGTTTGATTCAGTTTGGAGGATTATGGTGTCCATCAGTTGGTGTCTTCAGGCTTCAAGACCCATTAACTTAGGATTAATTTATGATAAAAAAAAAATTTAAGCTCTTATGAAATAAATGATCGTGTGAGCACAAGTGACCAACCTCCCCAGCAAGTGCTAACTAGAAGGACCCCAGCCAAGTTTGGCTCTACCTTCACTACTCAGACTATATTTTGGGGTCTTCTCAGGCATCTGGTCCTTAGTCTGCTCTGTATTTGATCTCTTGCTCTCATCCCCACCATGTTAGCTGACAGTCACCGACCTGACAGAATCTAAGATTGAACACCATAAGTAGAACTGCACTCCTGCCAGTACTTGATTGTACACCGACCTACCCACCTGCTCTAACCAGGAGGGAAACCCACTCCTTACCTCTACTTCATTCCAACATTTTGTACTCTTATCAACACATGTTTAGCTAAGGACAAATTGTCCTTTACCCTAATACCTTCTAATTAAATCCCATAATACCTTTTCCTCAGATTATGTATTTCTACTAAGTGACCTCAACCATATCTAGTTGACACTGAAAAGACCTCACCTCAGCAAAATTACCACCATACAAATTTATCTGAATCATTTACCAAACATTTATTGTCCCCTTGTTTATGCCCAGCACCATGGTAGGCCCTAAATACACTTCTAAAATATACCAACCTTAGGATTTGTTTTTTATTTAATTTACTGTTATTTTAATAATTTTATTTACCCATCTCTTGTTGCTTCATGTCTCAGTAGGTACCATTACACAGATTAACTCATTTAATCCCATCAGCTGATATTTACTGACTACCTACTGTGTACCTAGATAATAGGCACTACAGAAGGAACAAAGAACTATAATTTTCTAAACTTCAGGACCATGAAATGTAGTCAAGTAGATAAGACTTACACAAAAAAAACTGTAATACATCAATCAGTGCCATATAAGTGGTTCAGACAGAACGTTATATAGGAGCTTAGAAGAGGGAGAAAGATAAAAGTGACACACAGTAAATGTGCAATCAATGTTTGATTGAATTAAATTGAACCAGGGCATTTAATATTGAAAACAAAGACAGATGGAATGACATGAAAATTTGATAATGTGGAAATGCGCAAGAAATGCTGAGACATTACGTGCATGTTTCTTTTAAATACATTTTTACTTAAAATAATATAAAAACATATTAAAGTGACATTTTATTAGACAACATCATCACTACATATGGGAATTCTACAGGTGACATCTCTGATAATGTGCTAAAAATATGATCATAATTTAAATTCATTCTTCTTTTTTGATAGAACATCACTATACTTGGTATTTACTTACAGAGTTTTGATAATTTAATTCTTGTGGAAAAAATGTTGTCATTTGATTAATAGCTCCCTCTCTATTGCCTATTAGGTTTTCTTGTTTATTTCACATAGAAAAAAGGCAGAATGTGACATTATTTTGAAAGCTCACAATGAAAATTTTTAAAGTCATATATGGAGGGAATACTACATAGGAGATACTCTAGGCATGAAGAAACAGAGACAGGAATCTGTGTCCCTCTTTTCCTGTGATATCAATTAATAAATCAAAATTAACATAACTAAAACATCACACACAGTTTAGCACACAGGTATGATTTTTAAGGCAGAACCTCAGACCTAAAATATCCATATTAAAATGGCAGCTCCATAATACCCCTATTGAAATGGGAGGCTCATAAGTTAAGACTATAGGTACCAACACCAGTACAACAACTTGCATTAGGCCTTGGAATTCCAATTTGCAGTCAAGATGTAAAAGACTAAATAAATAAATAAATAAAATTTTTAAAAATTTCCCCAAAAAAGTAAGGATATCTTCTGAAAAAAGAAACTGGTAAGAACATAATAAATAGGGGCACCTGGGTGGCTCAATCATTGTCGACCTTTGGCTCAGGTCATGATCCTGGGGATGGAGATCTGCATCGGGCTGCCGCTCAGTGGGGAGCCTGCTTCTCCCATCCCACTCCCCCTGCTTGTGTTCCCTCTCTCACTGTGTCTTTCTCTGTCAAATAAATAAGCAAAATCTTTAAAAAATAAATTAATTAATTAAATAAAATGCTCTTCATGTTATGGTAATGTACCTGGTAATAACAATGAAGTTTCTGACCACCTCTGAAAATTTAGCTAACCTAAGCTTAAAATAACCTGATGGTTTTTGAAGGGAAAGATCAAATATACCTTCTTCTAGTGTGACCTGAAAAAAAATTTCTTGAGAAAAGGTATTTCATCAGCTTATTTTCTTCAAATCTCCTATCTTAAAATATCTTTAATAAGCTTTCAAATGCAGTTAGTTCTTTATACCAGAGTATGACAGGAATAAAAATAATATAAAAGCAATTTTACACACTTGCAAAGGCAGCATCAAGTATTTTACATAATAATGATGTTATAGTATATAGTCAATGACATTGTAATAGCAATGTGTGATGACAGATGGTAGCTACACTTGTGGTGAACATAGTATAATTTATGAAATTGTCGATAGGTTATACACCTGAAGCTAATTTAATACTACATGTCAACCATACTCAAATTTTTAAAAAAGTAATGATAATTCTATAGGTTCTCTCCCACTGAGGAAGAAAGAACTGAAATAGGGTCTATAACAAAGATTTTATTATTTTAATTTCCTATTAAACATTGTAGATTCCAATAGTTTAACTGGTATAATGTACTAATTTTCTTTTTTTTTTAATTTCGTTAGCCTATGATTGCATTAAGTACTAATGAAGTTGATTAAATCAGGTCTTTCAAAGGGAACTGGTGATTTTAATGCTCCTAGCTAAATGATAACTATCACTAACATTAAAGCCTTAAGTATGACTGTGGCAGAGAAAACAAAAGTTCATCAAAGATTTAGTTAGAGGAGAATGGATAGCTATCTTTAATTAAAAATCATTTGTTAACATTACAAAAGAAGGAACAGACTGTTAACATGGAAATAAATGAATATTTAGAAGTCAACATTGTGCCAAATTTACCAGAAGTACTAGGGAAGCTGAAAACTCATCTATATTAAAAAAACTATCATAGTTCATATATAAAGTTATTTCTCTAACATTCAAATTTTCCCATTTAACATTTAAACACTAGAGAGTCTCATTTTATAGTTGCACCGAAGTTTCTTATTATCGTCAATGCTAAACATATAGGAAAAAAATAAAGAGGACATAAAGATCACCAGGATGTCCACTTAAAGCAACATGGTGGGTAAGAGTGGATGAACAACTCTCAAGAATGAAAGAATAACATGATGGACAAAATGGCAAAAAAAAAAAAAAATTAATGCAATTCAGTACAAAACTAAGCAAGAAAAAAGCAAAATACACAGAGAGCCCAAAAATGAAGTGAAAACAGACACCCATACAGATAAACAAGCACCAAAACTGACTTCTGCACTAAAGTTTCTACTGAACCCTAAGGACCTTAATTTTTACTCTGAAGGCTGCATAGATCTCTACAGAGAGATCATTCCTAGGATCTACTCAAAATGAGTAAAACTAATAAACTACACATAAAGCGAGAGCACCTCATTCTCAAATACAAAATTAACTCCACTGCAACAAGGGATGGCAAAAAAAAAAAAAAAGAAAGAAAGAAAGAAAGAAAGAAAGAAAGAAAGAAATCTTGCCATTTGCAATGATGCAGATGGAGCTAGAGAGTATTATGCTAAGCAAAATAAGTCAGAGAAAGACAAATACTGTAAGATCTCACACTCATATGTGGAATTTAAGAAACAAAACAGATGAGCAAAGGGGGACAAAAAAGAGAGAAAAGCAAATCAAGGGACATACTCGATTAAGAGAACAAACTGATGATCACCAGAGGTGAGATGGGTGGCGGGATGGATTAAATAGGTGATGGGGACTAAGGAGGGCACTAGTTGTGATGAGCACTGGGTGTTCTATGTAGTGTTGAATCACTATATTTTACACCTGAAACTAACATTATACTGTATATTAACTAACTGGAATTTAAATGAAAACTTTTAAAAAGGGGGCGATGGCAAAATCTTGCCTGTTTTTACTTTGGCACTAAATGAAAGCAGGGAGAAATCCCCTAATAATTAATAACAAGCTAGTTTATCCATGATTTTGTAGTCCAAATTCACACCACCTATGAAGACAAAAATCCTCAGTCAGAGAATTTAATTCAACATGGTCCCAACTTGGTAATTCTACTAAGCAACTGACAGAAGCCAATGCTAATCCTGCCTAGAGGAACTCAGCTTCAATCCAGAACTCAAATATTTCCCAGAGATACAACCTCAAAGAAAACAAAGAGTCCACAGTCAAAAAGAAAAAGTTACTAAACCAAGAAAAATAAGGCAATATGACTGGAAACATGTAACAGACCCCAAAAAAGATCTGCAAATAGAATTCTCATGCACTAAAAATAAAATAACCATATTGAATATGATTTAAAGAAATAAAAGAGAGGCCTGAAAATATAAGAAACAAGAACCCATAAAGAATAATTAAGGGGCACCTGGGTGGCTCAGTTGTTAAGTGTCTGTCTTTGGCTCATGTTGTGATCCCAGGGTCCTGGGATGGAGGCCCACATCGGGCTCCCTGCTCAGCAGGGAGTCTGTTTTTCCCTCTCCCACTCACCTGCTTGTGTTCCCTCTCTTGCTGTGTCTTTCTCTGTCAAATAAATAAGATTTATTTATAAAGATTTTATAAAATCTTAAAAAAAAAGAAAAATTAAGCACTTGGAATTAGAAACAAGAAGAATCTAGAAATAGATACTAAAATAATGAAAATAAAATCTTGATGGAGGGATAAAACAAACAAGACACAGCTAAAAACAGAATTGGTGTACTATAAAATAAATATTTTTAAATGACCCAAATTTAAATCCAGAAAGATAAAGAGATGAAATGATGAAAAAGAGGTTAATGACATAATCACTACAGAACATAGGTTGTCCTTGACCTCCGTACCCCTCACAAGAACAGTTAGCAACTATCCATAGAAAAGACACCATTGTGAAAAATCCCAGAACCCTTTGGGTAAGGCTGAAATACTCCTTGAGCCACAGAAACCAAGGAGGACCACATTCAGAGGGTAAGATGAGAGGTTTTACCTTGAAAGCACTGTACTTCTCCCAGGCCAACACAGCACTGCACTGAGAGGTCCCCTCCCTGAGCCTTATTTCTCTGGCAGTTAAAAGAGATCCCAAGGTGAACATTCAGCTTTTCTAGTTGTTGTTCGTTTGTTTGTTTGTTTGTTTGTTTTGAGAGAAAGAGAGAGCACAAATGGGGGGCAGGGAGAGGAAGAAGCAAGCTCCCTACTGGGCAGGAAACCCAACACAGGACTTGATCCCAGGACTCCAGGACCATGACCCACTGAGCCACCCAGGCACCCCAAGCTTCACTAACTTTATGGGACACATTCCAAGAGGCCTACTCGGGTCTTACACCATGGAGATCATGGGGGAAGGGGGGTTGCTACTGGGCACAAATATGAGGGATCATAAGACACAACTATGAACAAATATGAATCAACAAATTAGACAACTTAGGAGAAATGAGAAAAATCCTAGAAACACAGCCTACCAAGACTGGATCATGAAGAAATAGAAAATCTGAACAGACCACTAAAAAATAAGGAGCCAAATCAGCGATCAAAAATCTCCTAATAAAGAAAAGCCTGGGAGCAGAACATTTCACTGGTGAATTCTAAACATTTAATGAAGAATGAATGCCAATCTTTCTCAAACTTTTCCAAAAAAATATGAAAAGAAGGAGACACTCCCAAATTCATTTTACAAAGTCAACATTGCCCTGAGAGCAACACTAGATAAGGACACCACAAGAAAAGAAAACTATAGGACAATACCGCTGATGAATACAGATGCAAAATTTTCAGCAAAATTCCAACAAAATGAATTCAATGGTACATTAAAAAGATCACAGAGGGGGTGCCTGGGTGGCTCAGTGGGTTAAGCCGCTGCCTTCGGCTCAGGTCATGATCTCAGGGTTCTGGGATCGAGTCCCGCATCGGGCTCTCTGCTCAGCAGGGAGCCTGCTTCCTCCTCTCTTTCTGCCTGCCTCTCTGCCTACTTGTAATCTCTGTCTGTCAAATAAATAAATAAAATCTTTAAAAAAAAAAGATCACAGAGTATGATCAGGTAGGACTTATCCCTAGAATACAAAGGTGACTGAACAACATGAATCAATAAAAGTGCTACATTACATTACCAGAAAAATAAAAACCACAAGATCATTTAAAAGATAGATAAAGAGCACTTGACACAATTTTATTTTTTAAAAGATTTTATTTATTTATTTGACAGACAGAGATCACAAGTAGGTAGAGAGGTAGGCAGAGAGAGAAGGGGGAAGCAGGCTCCCTGCTGAGCAGAGAGCCTGATGCAGGCTTTGATCACAGAACCCTGGGATCATGACCTGAGCTGAAAGCAGAGGCTTAACCCACTGAGCTACCCAAGTGTCCCAACCAGAAACAATTTTAAATCCTTTCATGACAAATACTCCCAAAAAGTTGAGTATAGAAGAATATACCTTGACATAATAAAGGTGATGGATAATAAGGCCATAGCTAACATCACACTCAAGGTTGAAAGCTTTTCCTCTAAGGTCAGGAACAAGACAAGGGTGCCTGCTCTTACCACTCCTATTCAACCTAATACTAGAAGTCCTATTCAGAGCAATTAGGCAGGAAAAAGAAATAAAATGCATCCAAATCAGAAAAGAAGAAGTAAAATTATCTCCATTTGCAAATAATATGATCTGACATATATAAAAACCCTAAAGACTCTACCAAAAACAAAAACAAAAACAAAACAAAACAAAACAAAAACTGTTAGAACTAACAGACTCAGGAAATTTGCAAGATACAAAATCAACATACAAAAAGTAGTTGTTTTTTACACTAACAAGAAATTATCTGGAAAAAAAAAAGAAAAAAATCCCATTTACAATCACATCAAAAACAATAAAATACTTAGCAATAAATTTAACCAAGGAGGTGAAAGATCTCTACACTAAAATCTACAAGATATAGATAAAAGAAATTGAAGATACAAATAAATGGAAAGCTATCCCATGCCCCTGGATTGGAAGAATTAATATTGTTAAAATATTCATACTAGGGTGCCTGGGTGGCTCAGTGAGTTAAAGCCTCTGCCTTCAGCTCAGGTCATGATCCCAGGGTCCTGGGATCGAGCCCTGCATTGGGCTCTCTGCTCAGCAGGGTGCCTCCCTCCTCCTCTCTCTCTCTCTGCCTCTCTGCCTACTTGTGATCTCTGTCTGTCAAATAAATAAATAAAATCTTTAAAAAAAAAATGTTCATACTACCCAGGGAGGAGTCAAGATGGCGGACAAGTAGCAGGCTGAGAAGACATCAGGTAGCAGGAAATCGGCTAAATAGCTTATCAAACCATTCCAAATACCTACAAATCCAACAGGAGATCAAAGAGAAGAAGAGCAACAATTCTAGAAACAGAAAATAGACCACTTCCTGAAAGGTAGAACACCAATGGCAAAGTGAATCCAAAGCAACAGGAAGATAGACCATGGGGGGAGGAGCCAGGTCCTGGCAAGCACTGGAGCAACGGAACACAAAATCAGAACTTTTAAGTCTGCTCCACTGAGGGACATCATTCCAGAGGCTAAACCAGGGTGAAGCCTATGCGGGGAAAGTGTGGCCTCAGGTCCCGTGGGGTCACAGAAGGATCGAGGGTGTCTGAGTGTCACAGAGCTCACAGGTATTAGAGCAGGGAAGCTGGCTACAGAGATGGAGCCAAGGAGTGAGCTCTCAACTCGGGGTTTCCTTGAACCATAATCCGTGGCACAGGCCTCTGCTCTGTGAGTGGGGACCCCACAAGATTCGGGAAAGACCCTCCTGGAAGAGCTCAGGGATCTGCAGTGTTCAGACTCCAGGAGCTGTGTGCCAGAGACACTTGGTCACAGGCTGGGTGAGCTCAGAGCACAGCTGGAGGCCAAGGAGACAGGAGTGATTGAGCACTGTTCTCAGAGGGTGCACTGAGGAGTGGGGCCCCAAAGTCTCAGCTCCTCCAGGCCAGAGACTGGGAGGCCACCATTTTCATTCCCATCCTCCGGAACTCTACAGAAAGCGTTCAGGGAACAAAAGCCACCAAAAGCGAACCCAAGCAGATTACTTAGCCTGGACCCTGGTAAGGGCGGTGCAACTCTGCCTTGGGCAAAGACACTTGAGAATCACTACAACAGGCCCCTCCCCCAGAAGAGCAACAAGAAATCCAGCCAAGAACAAGTTCACTTACCAAGAAGAACAGCAGAATTCCAGAGGAGAAAGCAAAGCATGGAATTCATGGCTTTCTCCCCATGATTCTCTAGTCTTGCAAAGTTAATTAATTTTTTTTAATTTTACTTTTTTTTTTTTAAGATTTTATTTATTAATTTGACAGAGAGAAATCACAAGTAGACGGAGAGGCAGCCAGAGAGAGAGAGAGAGGGAAGCAGGCTCTCCGCTGAGCAGAGCGCCCGATGCGGGACTCGATCCCAGGACTCTGAGATCATGACCTGAGCCGAAGGCAGCGGCTTAACCCACTGAACCACCCAGGTGCCCTTAATTTTACTTTTTTCTTCTGCTAAATATTTTTTTAACTTTTACCCTTTCCTCTTTTAACATTTTTTAACTAGTTTACCATAACAGTACCTTTCATTAAAAAAAAAAAAAGAATCTTTTTGGAACCTTCATTATTATAGTCATATTTTATCCTTCATTGTATCTAACTTTATTTTTTGTATACACATAGGGTTTCTTCTTGTAAAAAAAAATTTGGGGTACAACTTCTAATAGATCAAAATATACCCTAAATCTAGCACAGGACTTTGTTCTAGTCTCCAGTCTGAGCAAATTCTCTCCACTTTCTTTTTCTTTATTCTCCCAACCAACATATCTTATCAAATCCTTTTTTAGAATTTTTTTAATTAAAAAAAATTTTCATCTTTATAGTCATATTCCATCCCTTCATTGTGTTAACCCTTATATAAGTTTTTCATTCTTTAAAATTTTGGGAGGTAGTTTCTTCTAAGAGACCAAAATACTCCCAAAATTAAGTGAGTGACCCTGTTCTAATCACAAGTCTAATATATATATTTTTCTTTTTTATATTTTTTCTTTACTTGTTTTCTTTTTTTAATTTTTTTTTTCTGAACTTCTTTTCATCCCCTTTCTTCCCCCCACAATTTGGGGTCTCTTCTGATTTGGTTAAAGCACATTTTCCTGGGGTCTTTGTCACCCTTTTAGTATTTTATTTGCTCCTTCATATATTCTTAGCTGGATAAAATGACAAGGCAGAAGAACTCGCCACAAAAAAAAAAAAAAAAAAAAAAAAAAGAACAAGAGGCAGTACCAAAGGCTAGGGACCTAATCAATACAGACCTTGGTAATATGTCAGATCTAGAGTTCAGAATGATGATACTCAAGGTGCTAGCTAGCCAGGCTTGAAAAAGGTATGGAAGATATTAGAGAAACCCTGTCTGGAGAAATAAAAGCCCTTTCTGGAGAAATAAAAGAACTAAAATCTAACCAAGTTGAAATCAAAAAAGCTATTAAGGAGGTATAATCAAAAATGGAGTTTCTTAATGCTAGGATAAATGAAGCAGAAGAAAGAATTTGTGATATAGAAAACCAAATGACAGAGAATGAAGAAGCTGAGCAAAAGAGAGACAAACTACTGGACCATGAGGGGAGAATTCGAGAGATAAGTGATACCATAAGATGAAACAACTTTAGAATAATTGGGATTCCAGAAGAAGAAGAGAGAGAGGGGGGAGCAGAAGGTATATTGGAGCGAATTATTGACAGAATTTCCCTAATATGGCAAAGGGAACAAGCATCAAAATCCAGGAGGTGCAAAGAACCCTCCTCAAAATCAATAAGAATAGGTCCACACCCCATCATCTAATAATAAAATTTACAAGTCTTAGCAACAAAGAGAAAATCCTGAAAGCAGCCCGGGACAAGAAGTCTGTAACATACAATAGTAAAAATATTAGATAGACAGCAGACTTAATCCACAAAGACCTTGCAGGCCAGAAAGAACTGGCCTGATATATTCAGAGCACTAAACAAAAAAAAAAAAAAAACATGCAGCCAAGAATACTATATCCAGCTAGGTTATCACTGAAAATAGAAGGAGAGATAAAAAGCTTCCAGGACAAACAAAAACTGAAAAATTTGCAAACACCAAACCAGTTCTACAGGAAATATTGAAAAGGGTCCTCTAAGCAAAGAGAGACCCTAAAAGTAGTAGATCAGAAAGGAAGAGAGACAATATACAGTAACCATCCCCTTGCAAGCAATATAATGGCACTAAATTCATATCTCTCAATAGTTATCCTGAATATAAATGGACTAAAAGTCCTAATCAAAATACACAGGGTATCACAATGGATTAAAAAAAAATCAATATGCTGTCTACAAGAAACTCATTTTAGACCCAAAGACACCTCCAGATTTAAAGTGAGGGGGTTGAAAACAATTTACCATGCTAATGAACATCAAAAGAAAGCTGGGGTGGCAATCCTTATATCAGATCAATTAGATTTTAAGCCAAAGACTATAACAAGAGATGAGGAAGGATACTATATCACACTAAAAAGGTCTTTCCAACAAAAAGATCTAACAATTTTAAATATCTATGCCCCTAACGTGGGAGCAGCCAACTATATAAACCAATTAATAATAAAATCAAAGAAACACATCAACAATAATACAATAATAGTAGGGGATTTTAACACTCCGCTCATTGAAATGGACAGATCATCCAAGCAAAAGATCAACAAGCAAATAAAGGCCTTAAATGACACACTGGACCAGATGGACATCACAGATATATTCAGAACATTTCATCCCAAAGCAACAGAAAACAAATTCTTCTCTAGTGCACATGGAACATTCTCCAGAATAGATCACATCCTGGGTCATAAATCAGGTCTCAACCAGTATCAAAAGATTGGGATCATTCCCTACATATTTTCAGACCACAATGCTCTGAAGCCAGAACTCAATCACAAAAGGAAATTTTGAAAGACTCCAAATACCAAGTGGTGGGTATTAGGGAGGGCACATATTGCATGGAGCACTGGGTGTAGTGCAAATACTGTTGTGCTGAAAAGAAATATATATATGTATATATATATATGTATATATATATATATATACATATATATATAT
>NC_081565.1:30329736-30330346 GCF_022355385.1 Mustela nigripes
TTTTCATCTTTATAGTCATATTCCATCCCTTCATTGTGTTAACCCTTATATAAGTTTTTCATTCTTTAAAATTTTGGGAGACCAAAATACTCCCAAAATTAAGTGAGTGACCCTGTTCTAATCACAAGTCTAATATATATTTTTTTCTTTTTTATATTTTTTATTTATATTTTTATATTTTTCTTTAATTGTTTTCTTTTTTTAATTTTTTTTCTGAACTTCTTTTCATCCCCTTTCTTCCCCCCACAATTTGGGATATATATATATATCTATATGGAGACTAAAGATCATCCTTCTAAAGAATTAATGTGTCAACCAGAAAATTGAGGAAGAATTGAAAAAATTCATGGAAACAAATGATAATGAAAACACAACAGTTCAAAATCTGTGGGACACAGCAAAGACAGTCCTGAGAGGAAAATATATAGCGGTACAAGCCTTTCTCAAGAAACAAGAAAGGTCTCAAATACACAACCTAACCCTACACCTGAAGGAGCTGGAGAAAGAACAACAAAGAAAGCCTAAACCTAGCAGGAGAAGAGAAATAATAAAGATCAGAGCAGAAATCAATGAAATAGAAACCAAAAAAACAATAGAACTAATCAACGAA